>NC_090646.1:324251602-324321602 GCF_040937935.1 Hyperolius riggenbachi | reverse complement strand
GAAATCATTAAATATATTTGTTCATAATAGATCATTATTAAGTTTTAATATACAATTATATATACTATGAATAATTGTTTTAAGAAGAATTATATAATAAGCTTTATATTGAAATAAGTATATTAGAAGCTCTGTATGTTTCAATAAGCCTTAAATTGCTGAAGACTATTACTGGTCTGTGTTAGTGTCAACCTGACCAATCTTATGTCTGGGAAAGAACAGACACATTCCAAACTAATTAGCAGAAGGACACATTATCAGAAATGCATCATAAATGACATTGTTTTATGTTTTTGGAAGTCCAATGTCTGGGGCAAAAAAGTCAACCAGCAGACAAGATGGCTGGTGACGTCCATTTTTAATTAACTGCATCAAATATGACCTATTATTGAGATGTCAAAATGTCAAACACTCCAAATGACGTTAATTCTCACAAGATAAGGTAATTAAGGAATTTATAAACAATAATATTATGACTTTGGTATTCAAAACATGATAAAGCATTGATGCACAGAGGTTTCAGCCAATCAGAACCTGGGATTTAGGGAAATTCCAGATTAGGCAGCCATATTGCATCCTATCACTATAAAAGTAGGAGCTGAAAGCTCATAGTTTGCACTAGCCTAACAATCTCCTGAGAAGACACACGAGGCAGAAGCTACCTTCCCACACGTGGTTCTAGATGCTGAAGAGATGACAGAGAAGGGGCAATATGCTTAATATTCTGGTGATTTACGTTATTAATTGTTCAGCATTAGGTTTTGATAAGAGGTTAGCAAGAAGTTTTTTTAGAAGCTATTTTTATGCCATTTCTTTAAGGAGTTTACTACAAGTTTTACACAGCTACTAGATACACAGCTATTGATAAGCTAATAAGTTAATAAGCACCGCTCAGGTCTAAGAGAAATGGGTACTGTGTACTGGATGTGTGTTGTGGCGTTCTGGGCTCCTCGTTCCCCCACCTTTATCCATTGCCTTAAAATTGGGATCCCTGCTTAAGCACTCCTAAAGCTTTAACCAACCAGGAATTGCCCCTAGCAACTGAAGGGTCATCATAATAATCTTAAAGAAAACCTGTAATGAGAAAAACCTCCCTTGTGGGGTACTCACCTGGGGTAGGGGAAGCCTCCGGATCCTATTGAGGCTTCCCCGTCCTCCTCGGTCCCACGGCGGCGGAGATATAGCTCCCGGAACAGCGGGGATGTAAATATTTACCTTCCCGGCTCCAGCGCAGTCGCAGTATCGGCTCTCCGCTCGGAGATAGGCGGAAATAGCCGATCACTGTCGGCCCGCTCTACTGCGCAGGCGCAAGTCTCCTGCGCCTGTGCAGTAGAGCGGACCTGACGGAGATCGTCTATTTGCGCCTATCTCCGTGCAGAAACCCGCTGGAGCCAGGAAAGGTAAATAAATCAGCGCTTATCAGGCTTGTCAAGGGATGATTCCGGGACACTTCAGGTGAGCCAGCGCTGGATTGCCTGCAGGCACAGGGGAGTGGGAAGCCTCATTGGGACCCTGAGGCTTCCTACTCCCGAGGCGAATACCCCCCAGGGTTACTTTTTTGTTACAATTTCTCTTTAAAGAGAACCCGAGGCGAGGTTCTCACCACGAAATCCCCATACAGAGGCTGGCTCTGCCTATAGAGCCCAGCCTCTGTTGCCAATCAGATCCCCCCTAAATCCCCCCTGCGCTCAGCCAGACCCCATAAATTACAGCCGCGCTGTGCGGCTGTGTTTACCTTTCTAATGTCAGTCTCGGCGCTCCCCCCAGCCTCCTGCTGAGCTCCGTCCCCACCCGCGTCCCTTCCCTCCAATCAGCGGGGAGGGAAGGGACGCGGGCGGGACCGGAGCGATGCAGGAGGCGGGGGGAGCGCCGAGACTGACGTTAGAAAGGTAAACACAGCCGCTGCTGACACGCTGCGTGTCGGCATTGCGGCTGTCATTTATGGGGTACTGCGGAGCGCAGGGGGGATTTAGGGGGGATTCGAGTAGCAACAGAGGCTGGCTCTGCCTATAGAGCCCAGTATGGATTACGTTGTGAGAACCCCGCCTCGGGTTCTCTTTAACTTGACACAGTGTCCTCCCAATTATTCATATATCTCCTATAATCATCCAAAGTGAGCTTGGGACTGTGTTGGTGGGGGTGGTGTGGGGGGGCTCTGGACATCACGCATATCATTACATGCTGAAATGTGCTGCTCAGGAAAGTATAGCCTTCTTATCCCCACTTATGACTCCTCGGATGACTCCCTTCCCCAATCCCCCCCCCCCTTCCCCGTTTCCCTTCCTTGGTTCATATTTCGCGGTGACAGGCAGCACTCACAGGCTATAACAATGTTTAGTTTTTGCAGGCGGTGATATAAGTGTTCTCCCCCAAACTGATTCCTTGCATGTCTAGTTTTTTTTTTTTTAACTATACTGGCCGTGCAACCAATCATGACGAGGCCTTTGCCCTCCACCGGGTGCTGGCACCCTTTTCTCATGTTCTTCGTTTGTTCTCATGTTACAGTTCTTAGATTGTCACCATGTCTGATTTGTTCTAAACTATTGACTCTCGGGAGACACGCTTTCTCCGTCCCCTTTTCATTAATCTCTCATAACTTAAACCACTTCTTATTATGGCTACTTTTAAGATAATTTCCCATAAAGGCCTGAACTCTCCTATGAAATGTAGAAAGGCCTTCCTAGACTACCAAAAATGCTCTCCAGACAGATTATGTATCCAGGAGACATTTCTCCCAAAAATCAATCCCCAAGTACATTCATAAATCCTTTCAGAGATTCCATGTCTCCTCTGCAGTCAATAAACACAGGTGGCATCACCTTAATACATAATGATCTGCCCCTAATAATTGACCGCACGATTATAGATGATGAAGGAAGATACGTTATACTGGGTTCTATACAAAATACACTTTTGTGCATTATTAACCTCTACGCACCCCCTGAGTCCTCTTTGGTCCCAGTGAAATAGGTATTGAAACATATATCTGATCTCAATAATCACCAGATAATTTGGGCAGGCAGTTTTAATATTGCCCCCAATTCTGCTCTGGACAGCTCCCACCCCTTCCAAATTAAACACCACCACCAAACATTGGCTACCAAACTTACAACCCTTCTACATCCTTTCTCCCTACTCAATACTTGGAGAGAATGCAGCCCTCAATCTAGAGGGTACACATTCTACTCCTCTGCTCATCGATCCTACTCCAGAATTGATAGAATATTAGTCTCATCCCCACTAGCCCCTAACTTGGTGTATTCTAGACATATCATAGCAAGTTGGTCAGATCATGACATGGTGGTGACAGCTCTCTCAGCACTCCCCTGGCCCGTTCCCCATGGAGATTAAACGAGTCTTATTTGATAGCAAAAATTGTCTCGATATATAGAGGAGCACCTTCTCCTATATTTCCATGAGAATGACAATCTTGCCATCAAAGCTGACACTCTGTGGCTAGCTCACAAACCAACCATCAGGGGAAAACTTATTAAAATGGCTTCGGCCCCTCGGAGGTCTAAAACTGACCTGCAGTTAAAACTAGAACGAAGGCTCTCATATCTTAAACTAGCGCATGCCCAATCACCAACTCTATTTCTAGCAATGCAAATACAGGATATGTCTGATGAAATAGATGTCCTTCTCTCCTCGCGTACTGAGAAAGCTATCAGGTGGACTAAGTCCAAAATGTATCTGCAATACAATAAACCTAACTCCTGGCCCGTCAAAAAATTACACCAAGTACAGTCCCTGAACTGTACTTGGTGTAATTTTTTAGGTCCTTCAGATCAGATTACCCAATGGAGACGTAACATCCAACCCACTAAAAGGCCCTTTGTTAATTACTACAAATCATTATATGCCAAAAAACATGATACTTCAGCCATCCCCTCAATTTCAGATTTTTTGCAACCGGTGAGAACCCCTGTTCTCTCTCCTGAAGCAGCATCCTCCCTTAATCTCCTTATAACCAAGGTTGAGATCTTTACTGCTATCCGGAAACTTAAAAATGGAAAAGCCCCTGGACCTGATGGCCTTCCTGCCATAGATTACAAAAAGTTCCGCAAACAATTATCCCCTTACTTACTCAAATTATTTAACACATTTCTTCTAGGAAAAACTCCTGTCCCTGAATTCTTAAGTTCCATCATAGCAGTAATTCCCAAACCTAACAAAGACCCTCTAGATGTTATCAGTGTTTAAGTTCTTTAATACACCGAGCTCAAGTGGGGTTTATACCCCATAGACAGGCACCAGATCACCTACGTAAGGCCATTAATCTCCAACATATAGCTCGGAAAAACAATATGCCCCTGGCCCTGGTATCACTTGACATGGAGAAAGCCTTCAACAAATTGTCCTTACATGCTTATGGCATTGGCTAGAGCTGGCATTGGAGGAGGCTTTCTTCAGGCCATAGAGTGTCTCTACTCCACCCCCTCTGCTACTATTAAATTACCAACCTTGCTTCCTATCCTCTTTCCACTCCAAAGAGGAATCTAGGCCAGCAATCTTTGACTCATGGAAGCAGCCAGAGCGAGCAGCCTGCCAGAGACTCTCTGGCAGAGACGTCTCTGCCCTAGATAAGCAGTGGCGAACAGAGCCGTCTCTGAAAGCTCAAATTGCAACGGGGGCAGGGCGCCCCAAACGGGAGCAGGGCCAGAGGGGGGGGAGGGGGGAACGGGTCGACTCCTTTGTTCTCCTTCCCCCCCAGTCACCATGCTCCTCCACAGCGCTGCCGCTGCGGAAGAAACAGCTTCACACTCCCCTTCCTTGGCTCTGGGCTCCATCAGACGCTAGAGCTCCAGGTCCACACTGTCTCCTTTGCATTACCACTCGCACTACTTCCTGATTCCGTGTGAGCGGCAGTGCAGAGGAGACAGTGCAGACCTGCAGCTCTAACATCTGATGGAGCCCGGAGCTAGGGAAAGGGAGTGTAAAGCTGTTTATAATGCAGCGGCAGCACTATGGAGGATCAGGGTGACAGGAGGGGGACCCCCAGTGTGCGGCAAAGCAGCAGCCCATAGAAGCCACCCACCCCACAGCAGAAGCCCCCCCCCCTTGGAGATACCTTCCCTCCCACCCTCCCCACAGTAGCAGCAGCAGCCTCCCCTTGGAGATATTCTCCCACCACCCCACAGCAGCAGCAGCTCCCCCTTGGAGATACCCACCCGCCCCACAGCAGCCCCTTGGAAATACTCACCCACCCCACAGCATCCCCTTGGAGTTTGTCTCCCACCCACTTCACAGCAGCCCCTTGGAGTTTGTCTCCCACCGACCCCACAGCAGCCTCTTTTAGGACGAAACTGGCCAACTGTGTCACTGTTAAAGCGTTACATTACAGATAGCTCTGCTTATGTAATGTAATGGCCACGGCCATTTTTCGCCCCCCCCTTCCCCATCCTAGGTTGGGCCCAGAAAAATCTGATCACTAATTAAATGTGAGTATTGCCTTTTTTATTTAAAAGTGAAATATTGTTTTTGGTCATGATGTAAGATTATTATGATATCTGGGTTTTTTTTTCAATGTAAGTAGCTAGTTTAAATCGACTCCTGTAAATATCGGTCTTTGAATGAAATTTGGCTCTCAAAAGAAATTTTAATTGTTGAAATGCTAATATTTGGCTCTTTTGACGAATAAGTTTCCAGACCCCTGGCCTAGACATTTCCACACAACAGAGGTCCAAATGCTGCCTCACCCTTAATAAAAGGTATAAGCTACTTTTCACACATTGGAGGTAAACCTAAAAATCCTGCATCGAACATATGTAACTCCTAAAAATCTTCACAGGTACTCACCAACCTCCTCAAACCTTTGTTTTCGTAACTGCGGTCATATAGGCTCCCTAGCTCATATCTGGTAGTTCTGTCCGAAGGTTAAACGCTTCTGGTCTGAGGTCGCTGCCCTTATTGGGTCGACATTAGAAATCACTCATACTCCAGACCCCATGTCCTTACTACTAGGATACAAACCTAGGGGCGTGGCTTGGATCCCGGGCAAGATGGCCGTTTAAACCTTGTGCTCCTGTGCCTCGTCTGCGCGAAACTTCCAAACCCAGCCTTTCCCCGACTCCATCCGAGCTATGAGAAGCCCCCGCAAACAGCAAGCCTCCAAGGAAGATCAAGCCCAGTCTCAAGCCTCGCAAGGACCCACCATACCAGAGATATTCCGCACCCAACGCGGCGCTAACACGGACCCATCAAAACCTAAGATGGTGCCCGTTAAAGACAGCAATGCTGCATCACCGCCGAGTGCAGGCCCTAACCTGCAGAAGGATAAGAAGAAAACAGCACCGACTCTAGACGATCTCCAAGCGATGGCTGCGGACATCAAGTCAACTTTCCACTCCGCGATCGCATAGGTACGTCAAGATGTTGCAGCTTTTGGTATCAGGCTCCAGGCCTCCGAAGCCACGATCTCTACCCAAGGGGCTCAGATCACCATGCTGCATAGACTTGCGGTGGGCCAAAACACTAGAATTGCGACCCACTCCCGCCACTTAGAAGATCTAGACAACCGGGGCAGGAGGAATAACATTCGGGTAAAGGGTCTCCCCGAATCTGTCATCACTGAGCAGATTGAACCTGCTCTGCAATCCATGTTTGCAAACCTGTTGGAACTCCCCACTGATTCCGAGGTGCCATTAGTTAGAGCTCACAGGGCCCTGCGACCTCTGGGTCTGGAGACTGACAAACCCAGGGACGTTATTTGCTGCCTTGAGTCTTTTAAACAAAAGGAAGACATCATGAAAGCGGCAAGAAATAATGAGGAAATCCGCTTCAATGACCACCTCATCACTCCCTACCAAGACCTGTCCGCGATCACCCTCGCTAAGAGACGGGCCCTTAAACCGTTTCTGCAAGTCTTACGTGATAAAGGCTACGCTTACCGCTGGAGGTTTCCATTTGCTCTAACTGTGTCACATGGAGACCGCTTCGCCATACTCAGATCGGCGGCTGGTCTTGCTGACTTCTGCAAGGAGTTGGGCCTGCCGGCGGTGGATATACCTAATTGGGATGGTGAGATGTCGATCCCGGAGCTGGCGTCCGCTGGAGATTACGCTCCCGCACCCCACGTCTCCTCGCCCGGGGGGTCGCCTCATTCTCCCTCCCCGGACTCTGGGGTATTACAGAGGAGAGCCTCTACCTCCTCATGCGCCTCGGCTGACTCCAATGAGGCCTGACTCACGGACTCCCAATTAGGTCAGCCTGTCCCCTTAATTTAATCTCCCAGGCCCCCTCCTACAGTGCCGGAATAATACACAGCGAGACCCCCTTTATGATGTGGGGTCCCCTGTTTGACTGCCCTTTATAGCGCCCCCCCCCTCTAATATGTTACTAATTATTACTCTCAAGTAGTTGTATAAGCATTCCTGATGTTTTATTCATATCTTGCCACTTTAAGCTGAACCTGTTATAAGATATTGTTGTTAATTCCCATGCCTCTGTTGGGGGGGGGGGGGGGGGGGAGGGGGGTTTCTGGACTACGCTGAGGATAGTGTCAACTTTACACGCGTTTCAAAACCTCATGAGGTCTTCGGACCGTATGGCTAGGTTTTGCTAATTTCCGGCCTGTATCCCTTCTGCGGGGCTGGCTGGGTGTATGGAGGATAGAGGAGTGACTGTCCTTGCTCTCTTGATGTCCTTTCAAATTGAAGAGTTCTAGTTTTGGTTTTGATTATATGGTTTCTTGTTCTCCTGTTTTACCTGCTCGGATTTTAACCCGGGGTTAAAACTTCGTACTACGCAGACGATACACATATGTGAGTACTTCTCGTGCTCCTGGTGTCCTTTCACAACCCACAACAGTGTAATCTTCTGTTACACTGAGACGGTTACCCACAGATTGGGTGTGTGCAGTACGCCATACTGCACTCACGTGGGATGCCTATCCTTCGTGTTCACTTACTAGATAGGTTAGTCTTTCCTTCTCTACCTTCACTCTTTCCTTTACTTTTTTTCCCTTCTTATTTCTCTCCTCTCACATTCTGACTTTGCATTGCCCATCCCCTCAGAAGACGAGTGGGGTACTCTCGGGGCTAATCGGGGCAGGCCCCCCTGATCCGCATACTCCAACCGCATTCTCCCAGTCTCCACTCCCATTGCCACGATATTATTGTATCATGGGTACGCAGGTAGGAGTCACGGAGGTCCCAGGGACGAGTTTCCTAACTTGGAAAACGGTGTCACTAAATGTAAATGGCATGAATACTCCTGAAAAAAGGTCCATGATATTTGATTTCCTGAGGAGAGAGAAAGCTAACTTCGCCTTTCTTCAGGAAACACATCTGAGGTCAGACCACATCCCTACCAGATTTGATAAACGCTTTCCTCATACATTTCACGCTACCTCTGACACATCCAAAACAAAAGGTGTTTCCATTTTTGTCAACCAAAACATCAGTTGGCTGAAGGTGTAATGGTTAAGGGCTCTGCCTCTGACACAGGAGACCAGGGTTCGAATCTCGGCTCTGCCTGTTCAGTAAGCCAGCATTAATTCAGTAGGAGACCTTTGGCAAGTCTCCCTTACACTGCTACTGCCAATAGAGCGCGCCCTAGTGGCTGCTGCTCTGCTCTGGCGCTTTGAGTCTGCAAGGAGAAAAGCACAATATAAATGTTATTTGTCTTGTCTTGTCCCTATCGGTACTAGAAACCCAACGAGACCCCGCTGGTAGATTTATATTTGTGAAAGGCAAAGTAGGGGACAGAATCATCACTCTAGCCAACTTGTACTCACCTAACGTGAAACAGGCATCCTTCCTAATCTCCACTTTGTCAAAGCTCCTAAACTTTATGCAAGGTATATTAATACTGGGAGGAGATCTTAATGTCCCACTGGAACCGCTCATTGACTGCTCCAATGGTTCCTCAACCTTATCATACAGAACCCTGAAATCTATTAAAACTCAATTACAGAAAGTATCCCTTGTTGATGTATGGGGAGTCACTCATCCTAAAGAAAAGGACTTTACTTTCTTCTCCCAGATACATGATAAACACTCACGCATTGACTACCTCTTCCTCTCCCAGAGAGATTTAAGCCTCATACACTCAACTTCAATTGGTGTCAAAAGCATCTCAGATCACGCTCCGATATCCCTTACCCTTAGACTCCCTGAGCGAGTGACCAAAACCTGGTGCTGGCGTTTGAACCCCCACATCCTAGCTGACAAAACAAGAGTAGAGAAGATCTCTGCTGACCTCTCCGATTAATTTTCGCATAACAATACTTCAGACACCTCGTCACTCACTGTATGGAAGCACACAAAGTGGTAGTTAGGGGGAGACTCATTCGCCTAGGTGCGCAGCTTAAAAGGGAGAAGGAGGAGGCTATAGCTAACTTAACAGCTAGAGTCAATGAGCTTGAAAAGCTTCACAAACAATCCTTAGCAGCAGACAGAATGGAGGAACTGACTACAGCTAGAGAGTACCTTTCCAGATATCTCCTTGTGGAGGCTAAGAGGAAAGTATGCTGGAGGAAACGTCTTTTTTTATGAGTTTGGTAACAAGCCGGGTAGACTCTTGGCCGGATCCCTGAGGAAGCAGGTTCTTAAATCAAACATTGCCTCTATTTCAGATAAAACCCAGAGGAGGTTTCACTCTCCCGAGGACATAGTGGAACAGTTCAGATAATTCTACGAGAAGCTATATAATCTCTACCCACCTGGGTCACCAGACCCCCGAGGTCCGGAAAGACTTGCTAAAATGCAAACCTTTCTAGATAAGTTCTGTAGCCCCCTTAATCTCTCCCATGACGACAGAGAAACCCTCTCAGCACCCATCTCTGAGGACGAATTCCTCATGGCCGCCTCTACCCTTAAAGCAGGTAAAGCCCCAGGCCCAGATGGCCGTACATCTCAATATTATAAGCTCTTCCGCCACATCCTTGCACCCAGGTATGTAGCAGCTTTTAACTCTACTAACCCATCGACCATCCCCTCCCCACAATTTTTGGAGGCTCACATTGTTGTGATCCCCAAAGATGGGAAGGATCCGCAGCAGTGTACAAGCTATAGGCCAAATTCCCTGCTCAACCTGGATGTAAAAATCCTGGCTAAAATCATCGCGAACCGACTACTACCTTTCGTCCCCAGCACGATATTGGGCGATCAAGCTGGCTTTGTCCCTGGGAGGGAGGCAAAAGACAACGTCTTTCGTACAATAGACATTGTCTCCCTAGCTAAAAAGAATGGGGTGCAGACCTTCTTACGCTCAACTGACGCTGAAAAGGCCTTTGACAGGGTGGCCTGGGATTATATACAGGCCACCCTGTCACGGCTCGGCATCGGTCAACCTATGCTCCAATGGATCGGGTTACTCTATTCAAATTCCTCAGCTAAGGTCAAAGCTAATGGGGTACTCATCTCCCCTTTTAATAACAAACGGTACCAGACAGGGCTGCCCCCTCTCACCCCTCATATATATCCTTACTCTGGAACCCTTCCTTAACTGCATCAGATCTGACCCTTCAATCAAGGGAGTGAGGGTAGGCACCAACGAACACCTAGTTGCGGCATTTGCCGACGACCTCCTTTTCTTCCTGAAGGACCCCTTGACCTCAATACCTAATTTGATGAAGAGATTTCAGGAATTTGGCACTCTATCCAATCTAAAGATCAACTTTTCTAAATCACAAGCGCTTAATATCTCCCTTCCACCAGAGATAGCTACCCACTGCGCACAGACTTTCCCTTTCACTTGATCAAGATCATCCCTGAAATATTTGGGAATAACCATTCTGCGTGACCTGTTCCACTTAAACTCCGAACCCCTGGGTAGAGCCCTTTCAGACGACCTGTCAATTTGGGCTAAAAAACCCTGTCTCTCCTGGTTTGGGAGAATCTCCTCAGTTAAAATGAACCTGCTTCCTCGGTTCCTCTATGTCAGCCATCCATATCACACTTCCTCCATCCTACCTGCGTTCCCTTCAATCACAAATTTCCAAATTCATATGGGGAAACAAGCCAGCCAGACTGAAAAGGTCGGTGATCTCCATGCCCAAAGAATGTGGGGGTCTGGGCCTCCCTGACCTCCATAAGTACCACACTGCTTCACAACTCTCGAGAGTAGTGGAATGGGCAAATGAGGTGGACACAAAACACTGGGTCTCAGTTGAACAAGACTTCACTCTCACTCCTGCTCCAGTTTTGGGATGGGCCCTTCAGCATCAACAAAGTAGGGGAGACTTGGGCAATCCACTAATTGATGCTTCTATCCTATGCATACAAAAACTCCTTCCAAAACTCGGCTTGTTATCCCACCCAGGCAACCTAACCCCCCTAATCCATAACACACACTTTCCCCCTGCTCGGGAGATCCCCTTCCTTTCTAACCACCCCAGCTTTTCAACCCCTCGGGTAAAAGATTTTATAAGCAATGGTAGATTAAAACCACTAACGGAACTCAACTCACTGTCAGAGACCCCCCCCCCCCCTCACTTGGTGGCAATATCTACAGATCTCTCATTACCTTAAAAGTGACAAGATTAAGAGAAATTGGTCCAAATCACTCACCACCTTTGAAAACTTGGTAGTCAAGGGCCCCCACAGACACCTAGTGTCCTCCGTGAACCAACTCCTGCTTGGGGTAAACTGGGATGGAAACACCAAATTCCAAGACAAATGGGAAAGAGACCTGAATCTTAAATTCGACAATGATAGATGGGAACAAATCATCCTCTTTAATCACAAAGGTTCTTTAAATACTAACATTCAGGAGCTTGGATACAAGATCCTGACACGTTGGTATAAGACACCACATGTACTCCACAAAATCTTCCCATCTGTTCCAGACCAATGTTGGAGATGCGGCGGGTCGGGGGGAAACCTTCTTCATATCTTCTGGGAGTGCCCTGCTATACGTGTCTTCTGGAAAACGGTACACTCCCTAATGGAACATATTACAACCGACAGGATCCCATTTACCCCAGCCTGCCTCCTTCTGCATGACACCACCTCCTCCATCAGAGCATACAAGAAATCTATACTATTACACCTGATTAACGCAGCACGGGCACTCATTCCGATACATTGGAAATCCAACGTCTCCCCCTCTCCATCCGAGTGGGTGCGTAGAGTTGATGCTATTGCCGAAATGGAGGAGCTGGTGTCGGCGGCGGCGGACAGGCTCGAAAAATTCAATATCACATGGGCAGTCTCGTTCCATTTCAAATTATCTGATGATTTTCAACAAAGAATGGGAGGGCAAACATGATATACTCCCAGTATGAGCTTCTCTACATCGCCTGAACACCCCCTTTAGCGACAAATTTCCTGGTCTTATCTGTCGCCTTTTTATTTCCTTACTTCTCTCCTTACCCTACCCTTTTCTCTGGGAATACTTCCCTTTCCTCATTAGCAAGCTGGGATATTAGCAATAGTATGTGGAAAATGTGACATCCTGGCCCTTAACCAAGCAACGTCACCATGTTGCATGCTAATAAACAGGCTTGACTCACTTAACTTATCTATGTTCTCATAAAATGCTTTGTATGTATGTTTATTCAATTCTGAAATGTCTGTAATCTTTTCACTTTTTTTACATTCAATAAAGCTTTGAATAGTGAAAAAAAAAAAGGATACAAACCTAAGGGATGGAAGTTTCCTGCCCGCAGACTTCAGCAACACATAGCCTGTCAATGGTGACAACCTGCTCTTTCTCTTCTAAAAACATAAATTAAAGACATCATGATCTCTGAAAGATTAGCTGTCGTTAATGATTCGTTAGACACCTTCACCAGAACATGGCAACCCTGGCTAGCACTCAGACAATCCAGGCCTTCGCCCCATGGTATTTTCAGCCTAAAGTGTATTCACAACTCCTGTTAGGGACCCCTGCTCCCGTGACCCTACAAAAACGTTATGCTTTATTGTTACATAAAAGAACATGGTGACTGTATTGTTTTACCTGGTATTGTTCTAAGTTATGTTGATATCACTTGCTAACATCTATACCCTGTAATCATTTGAAACTCTGCCCCTCACCGGGCAAGCCATTGCTGTGATAATGTTTCCTCTTGAATTTCAATAAAAAAAAAAACCTTTTAAAACTAAAACGGATGTGTGTGAGAGGGGCAGGCTCTTATGCTGCTACATGTGGTTTAATTTATTTACAGATGTGCTCCAGTAGGGGTGGGGACCACCCAAGTCTCAGGGGGCAGCAGTCCTGAAGGCGAAGGGAGGAAATTACATTTTTGTGTGGTCATGGGAACCTCATTGCAGTTAGATCCTAAATTGTGCTTATTGTATTTGATTATTGATCTATTCAATAAAATGTGAAAGACAGATTATATTGGGAACTATACAAATAGTGAGAAAAGTCCTAGCTAGGTACGAGATTAAATCCTCAGTGTCTATGCTCTGAGAATTCATAATAGCCATTAAAGTAGACATAAACTTTTTTGCTATTTAGGAAAAAAAAAGAGTTCTGTACAGTAAGAGTGGTTAAAATTATATATTACCACAGGAAGTAGTTCTGGCAAATTCTATACCTGGTGTGAACAGAGGCTTAGAAAGAAACCCCGAAACAGGGCTGTCAGTCTAACTTAACCACTTGCTGTATCGCAGGCAGTATATCTACGCCCCGCGGGAGGACTGTTCCCGTTTCAGGGGCGTAGATACACGCCTCCAGCCGCATTACCGCTATTTGCGCCCCCAGCCATGTCCTGCGCGCGCTCCTTTACATCGCCACCGGTAAGCAGGGAGATCAATGAATGGGAACGAATGGGAAGGCCATGTGTCAATGATCAATGCCTGCGTCATTGCATCTAAAAGAAGTAACACGTCCACGCATTACTTCCTATTAACGTACTTATAGTATGCTAACAGGAAGTAATGCGCGAGGACATCTTTTGGCAAAATAGTAAACTTACACCTGCATACATTTTAATAAAGAGACCCACAATTACATTTAATATTAGATCACAGAAGTAAACAATGATCTTGTAGAATGGCCTGTAATGCTGGGTGGTAATGGACACTGACTACCCTCATATGCAAGAATAATAGTCTGTCTAATCCACCTAGCAATAGTTTGCTTGGATGCTTGCTGGCCCTTATTTTTACCAGAAAACAGAACTAACAAATGGCTAGATTTCCTAAACTCTCTAGACCTTGAGAGATAGACTAGCAAACAACATCTTACATCTACACAATGGACATCAGTTTTCTTGGCACAAGAGGCATTGGTAGAGAAAGATGGCAAGACGCTCTCTGCAACCTGTGAAACTGAAGAAACCTTCGGAAGATAGGTAGGATCCATCCGAAATCTAACACTCTTGACAAATCAAAAAAGGATCCTCGATTGATAAGGCCTCTAAATCACTCCAACGTCTCCCTAACGTAATCGCAATTAAGAAAGCAAGTTTGAAGGAAAAAAATGTAATAAAAAAAATCTAGCGAGAGCTCCGTCTCCTGATTTGTACAGTTTCACATATTTATTCATAAATTTAATAAATTCAACAATTGTGTTCCAGTCTTTTATTTATATGCAGAATGTCTACCAGGCTTTTATTCTGATATATTTTGGCGAGTTAAAACTTAACCACTTTCCCCTCCACTACAGTATATCTACATCAGCTGTGGCATCCTCCAAACCACAGCAACGTAGATATACTGACCTGGCTGCAGCCCTGCTGTGCACGGTCGGGTGCTCTTTAGAGTGCACCCTCCGGCACTGTCAGCTGCAATACTAATTGGTGGAAGGGAACATGTTCCCTTTTGGCCAATTCGTCCACCCCCCTCCCATGAATGATCGCTGCAGTAGTGAACTGCAGCGATCCTTCATCTGTCCCCCTCGGCGCACATATAGTTAATAAAAAGGCACAAGCAGGCAGCCACACTCACCTACCTCGTTCCTGCGACTGTCCTGAAGGCTGATCCTCTGATCCCCGCTCTGCAGTCAGCCGCATATTGCCGGAAACCCGGGTCCCGGCTTGATGACGTCTGAAGAACCAAGGGGAGGGGGGTTTACAAATTTTGCACATCTGGGCACCTGGGGGGGCCCATAACTTAATACTGGGGGCACGTTTGGCTATAATGGGGGGCAGCGCTAATCCTGGGGGTACATCTGGCCATAATGGGGGTAATCCTGATCTGGGGACACATCTGGCTATAAAGAGGTGCACTATTCCTGGGGGTGCATCTGTCAATCTATTCTGGGGGTGGCAAACACGGGACACATCTGGCTATGCTGGGGGCAGGGGCTAATATTGGGGACACATCTGGCTATACTGGGGGGGTGGGGTGATACTGGGGACACATCTGGATATCTATACTGGGGCGACTTTAACTGGTGGCACAGTTTTTATGTCAATCGCACTTTTTATTTTTAAACAGAAATTGGTCAAAATTGAGAAATAGTGAATTTTTTTTATTTTCCCCCTTTTTCCCATTAACATGCATAGAGAGGAACATTTTACTTGGGACCAAATACCCCCCAATGAAAGCTTAGTTTGTCTTGAAAAAAAAAAAGATATATAGATCAATTATGTGGCACGAGTACAGATTAAGTTATTGGCGATTAAACAGGGACACCGCTAAAGCGTCAAAACTGCTCTGGTCAATAAGGGGAAAACAAGGTCTGGATGCGAAGTGGTTAAAGAGAGTCTGTAATAATAAAAAAAAAGTGTCCCCTGAGGGGTACTTACCTCAGGAGGGGGAGCCTCAGGGTCCCAATGAGGCCCCCCCCCCCCCCCCCCCCCCCCCCCCCCCCATCCCTGTAGCTGCAGGCAATCCAGCGCAGGCTCCCCCGAGGCGTCCCGTAATCCTGGCTCGACCGGCCTGACAAGGCTTGATATATTAACCCTCCCTGGCTCCAGCGGGGGCGCTGTTGCAGCTCTCAGCATGGAAATAGGCGGAAATAGCTTATCTCTGTCGGGTCCGCTCTACTACGCAGGCGCAGAAGACTTGCGCCTGCACAGTAGAGCAGACCGACAGCGATCGGCTATTTCCGCCTATCTCCGATCGGAGAGCCGATACTGCACCTCCACTGGAGACGGGAAAGTAAATATTGACATCCCCGCTGTTCGGAGGGGCGCATCGAGACGGCCGTGGGACCGAGGAGGACGGGGGAAGCCTCGATAGGATTTGGAGGCTTCCCCCACCCGAGGCTAGTACCCCTCAGGGGAACTTTTTTTTTGTTACAAGTTTTCCTTAGCAAGAAGTTTTAAACCAGGATGATACCATTTATTGGCGAACTAAAAATTAATAAAAATAAGCAAGCTTTCGGCCTTGCAGCCCTCGTCTGGCTTATATCCTGTTAGTTTGCAAACTGGTGGTACAGACAGCTTTATACATGCAACATCAAAAGGGAAAACAGATATTTTTTCAAGCATAAATACATGTCATTAAGATGCCTTAAATTTACACAGACCATCAACATGGGGTTAGAGGTTGTTAGCTAAGATAAGGATCCTTGTTTACTCCCTGCTCACAGACCTGGGATTAGGATTGACCCAGAGGTATCGTAAATTCTTAGTTCACAAGTTCAGCTATAATGGCTGGGAAAGTTCAAATATCATCAGTCTCATACCAATATAGAAAGTTGTTGTCCTTATTCAAACCGTTCTGCACAGCTTTGAACCAATTTATAAATTTTGTTTCTGCTATTAATCGATCATTTGACGTTTTGAAGCCACCCTTCAGGGCAGTGACACGAAGATCATCCATGCTGTGTCCGTTGGACCGAAAGTGTGTAGCAACTGGGAGTCCAGATTTGGTATCATTTATAGTGTGCCTGTGTCCATTCATACGTATGCGCAGAGTTTGTCCAGTTTCTCCCGCGCACATAACATTGGGGCATTTAGCACACATGATCAGATATACCAGATTGGTGGAACCACAGGAAAATGTACCTTGTACTCTGTACTCCTGTTGTGAACCTGGTATCATTACCGTGTCAGTGGAGTAAATGTGTCTGCAGGTCCCACTTATTTTATGTTGGCAGGGTGATGTTCCGTTTTGTTGAGGCCTATTCAAACAACTCCTGACAATCATCTGTTTTAGATTGTGTGGTCGCCGATATGACAAGAGTGGAGGTTTAGGGAATATCGTTCTCAGTCTGTGATCCTAGTGTAAAATGGGACGTAGTTCCTTAGCAATCCTCCTTAAGATTTCCAGGTGTGGGTTGTAGGTGACAACCAAAGGGACACGTTCCCCTTTCTGGTTTTGCTTATATTTCAGGAGTTCAGTCCTGGGGATGTTGCTGGCTTTCCTGATTTGGGCCTCAGCCATAGGAGGACTGTAACCTTGTTTAATGAAAGTGTTCTTAAGGCAATCCAGGTGTTTGTCTCTGTCTATCCTGTCAGAACAAATCCGGTTGTACCTTATTGCATGGCTGTAAATTATAGAGTTCTTAATGTGCTTGGGATGAAAACGGTCATATCTTAGGTATGTGGGACGGTCTGTAGGTTTGCGATACACAGAGGTTTGTATGTTGTTACCCCTGATGTATATGGTGGTGTCCAGAAAGTTAATCTCTGTAAGAGAGTAGGTAAGTTTCAATTTGATTGTAGGATGGAAGGCATTGAAGTTCCTGTGGAACTGGAGAAGATCATCCTCACTTGCGGACCAGATGATTAAAATATCATCAATGAAGCAGAAGTAGGCCATGGGTTTTATGCCACATGCATTGAGGTATTCCTCTTCGATTTTGGCCATGAAAAGATTTGCATTCTGTGGTGCGAATCGTGAACCCATTGCCACGCCCATCTGCTGTAAATAGAGGTCCTGTCCAAAAGTGAAATAATTATGAGTGAGAATGAATTTGATCAGTCCAGCAATAGGCTTTACAGGTATGCCCTGACCCTGAAGATATTTACGGCAGGCCGCAATACCATCATCATGGGGAATGTTCGTGTACAGGGACTCCACATCCATCGTGGCCAGTATGGTTCCCTCAGGTACCGGGCCGATGGCTGTCAGTTTGTTCAGGAGGTGGGTGGTATCCTGTATGTAGCTGGGTCTTTTACAGACAAGAGGTTTCAAGATGATCAGCGCTGCGTAATATGTTGGCGCTTTATAAATACAATAAATAATAATAATAATAATAATAATTTCCAGTCACCCTGAGATGTTCTCTGTAAAAGTTCCGCTCCCTGAGATTATGGGCCTGCCTGGGTTTCCCTCTTTGTGGATCTTGGGAAGCATGTAAAAGCAGGCTGTTCTAGGCTCTTCAGGGATAAGGGTCCTTACATGTAGTCTGATGTTTGCAGGCAATCTGTTAACCATCCTATTGAGTGCCATCCTGTAGCCTTTTGTGGGGTCCCCCTGTAATTTGGCATAGTGAGCGGTGTTGGATAATGGTCTTTGTGCCTCCTGGATGTAGTCACTGGTGTTCATTATAACTATGGCACCACCTTTATCCGCTGGTTTATTAATAATGTTCTTATTCTCCTTAAGGGATCTGATGGCCTGTCGGTCCAGTGGTGTTACGTTCTGGGCCAGTGTCTTTCTTTTACTCAGGATCCCGTCAGAGATTCTGCGTCTAAATTTGTTGATGTATTTATCCAGGGCCAGGTTTTCTCCTTCTTTGGGGGTCCATCTTTTTTCTTCTTTTTAGATCTGGTCCGTTTTGGTCCATTATCCATTGTATCACAGGCTTCCTTATCATGGTAGTGTTCCTTGAGTCGCAGCTTTCTGAAAAATTCCTCCATATCTCCACAGAGTGCAATCCTGTCTATGGGTCTCGCAGGGCAGAATGACAGGCCTTTGGAGAGTACTGACATTTCAGCTTCAGTAACCTGATAAGTGGAAAGATTTATTACACCTGTGGGTTGCTCTTTTTCTGCTGCTTGTGCATCCAGGCATCCACTCTTAATTCCAAGTCTCTGAAGTTTTTTTATTTTTGTTGTTAATTAGGAATCTCTGTAGTTTCCTATAGAAGGTCTGTAGTTTATCCCATGCTCCAGTGGGGTCATCATTCAGAGACAGTTTCAGGCTCTGTATCTCATCCTTTGTAATCCTCTTACGGTTATAGCAGACTCTTATAAGGTAATTCCGTGTTCTCTCCGAGCTCCTCCTGCAGATTTCTTCTGCAAACCTGCTATTGTATGTATGCAGGGTGGGATTCTGTATCCTTAGTCCTTGAGGTATAAGTTTTTCCTTTTTGCATGTAGTCAAGAAAAAGATGTTGCTGTCCAGTTGTGCAAGTTTCTTCAGGTCTTTCCTTAGTTCCAGGAAAGTGCGGTACGTTGCGGTATCTTCAAGCATAGTAGTAGCAGTAGGGTATTGTACCGTGTTAGCCATCATTAAAAGCAAGAAGTTTTAAACCAGGATGATACCATTTATTGGCTAACTAAAAACTAATAAAAATAAGCAAGCTTTCAGCCTTGCAGCCTTCGTCTGGCTTATATCCTGTTAGTTTGCAAACTGGTGGTACAGACAGCTTTATACATGCAACATCAAAAGGGAAAACAGATATTTTTTCAAGCATAAATACATGTCATTAAGATGCCTTAATTCACACAGACCATCAACATGGGGTTAGAGGTTGTTAGCTAAGATAAGGATCCTTGTTTACTCCCTGCTCACAGACCTGGGATTAGGATTGACCCAGAGTGTGAGAGAACACGGAAAAGCCGCCGTGTGTGCTGCTGAGGAGGCGGCTGATTCCGTGTCCAATGCGGCGGTTCGCACGCGGAAGCGTGCGTCTGGTAACAGGGCAGAACGCGGAAAAGCCGCCGCATGTAACAGTAAGGCGTCTGGTTCCGCGTCCAGCGCGGCGGTTTGCACGCGGCAGCGTGTGTCTGGTGTGGCTGAGTCTGTTAGTGCACACAGGCTTAGGAATATGCGCGCGCGCGCTGAGAGGCAGAACTCTTTTACTGGGCAAGGAGAGGTCAGCTGATCACGCCGATCACGCCGATCAGCTGACTCCAGAGCAGGTTACTATTGGTTGATCAATTAGGGGTGGTGCCGGAGAGCACTACTCCAAATATAGTTACTGCTGGCCAGTCTCAAGTTGTCTGCCGTTGTGAACAGTACGTGAACGCACTCAGACCTTAGTCAGATCCAACAGTGTGTTTGAACCAGGTGAACCTGGGAATTCACACTGAGCCAGATTACTTGTACTGTTATTCTGTTTATGCTTAGACTAGTTAGGGTGTAGAGACCACGGACCTCACACCCAGACTAGGGAACTTGTGTTATCTATCTTTTATACTTCAGACTAGTTCCAGGGTGTAGAGACCACGGACCTCACACCAGACTAGGGAACTTGTGTTATCTGTTATTCTTCAGACTAGTTCCAGGGTGTAGAGACCAAGGACCTCACACCCAGACTAGGCATTGTTGATATCTTTTATGACTTACTGCTTTCCTGACTATCCCTCTGATCTCTGATTCGGTACCTCGCATATCTGATATTCCGTTGCCAGACCCTGCTTGCCTTGGATACCGAATCAGCCTTCTGTCTTTGTACTTTATCTGTCCGTGTGTTGCCGACCAGGCGTGCCCGACTTCGAGAGCTATCTCTCCTCTTAAGAGATAGTCTCCAGATCAGATAGTGACATCCACCCTCAGGTGTCACTCACTCTCTGGTCCTTCCTATCTCCAGCCTGACTCCACCCCTTGGAGAGTCTCAGGGTGCTGGAAGGTTCCTGTGCCGTCAAGAGCAGTATTCCTTGCTCCTTCTGATCACCTGCTCAGCAGGTGCATTACTCAAAGTACTACTGTTACACCAAACACTCACATACCTATAGGTGTCCAGAGGTTAGCAATATATCTGTATTATCGGTGATTCTGCAGATCATCAATAATCAGGTATATATCTGCATTCTTGGTGATACCGCAGATCACCAATAATCAGATTCTCTCTGCGTGCTGACACCAATCGTTACACAGAGGTATCGTAAATTTTTAGTTCACAAGTTCAGCTATAATGGCTGAGAAAGTTCAAATTTCATCAGTCTCATACCAATATAGAAAGTTGTTGTCCTTATTCAAACCGTTCTGCACAGCTTTGAACCAATTTATACATTTTGTTTCTGCTATTAATCGATCATTTGACGTTTTGAAGCCACCCTTCAGGGCAGTGACACGAAGATCATCCATGCTGTGTCCGTTGGACCGAAAGTGTGTAGCAACTGGGAGTCCAGATTTGGTATCATTAATAGTGTGCCTGTGTCCATTCATACGTTTGCGCAGAGTTTGTCCAGTTTCTTCCACGTACATAACATTGGGGCATTTAGCACACATGATCAGATATACCAGATTGGTGGAACCACAGGAAAATGTACCTTGTACTCTGTACTCCTGTTGTGAACCTGGTATCATTACCGTGTCAGTGGAGTAAATGTGTCTGCAGGTCCCACATATTTTTTGTCGGCAGGGCGATGTTCCATTTTGTTGAGGCCTATTCAAACAACTCCTGACAATCATCTGTTTTAGATTGTGTGGTTGCCGATATGACAAGAGTGGAGGTTTAGGGAATATCGTTCTCAGTCTGTGATCCTTGTGTAAAATGGGACGTAGTTCCTTAGCAATCCTCCTTAAGATTTCTAGGTGTGGGTTGTAGGTGACAACCAAAGGGACACGTTCCCCTTTCTGGTTTTGCTTATATTTCTTTAAGAATTGGAGGCCTAAAATTCTTGGGGGGGAAAAAAAAAATGTACCACTTTTGACTTTTGATGGATAATTCCATACAGAAATGCACCGTCAGGGAGGTTAATGGATAAAACAGTTATGCTGATATATGGCCCCGGTTAGGGTTGCAAGAACTATATTCTCACATTATTAACATCTTGTTCTATTAACTACATTGTTTTCATAGATTTGAATTAACTATTGCACATTAACCTATTGGGGACCGCCGTAGGTTGAATCAACGTCCGGCAGGTGGGGGGGTACCGTTCTGACCGGACGTTGATTCAACGTCCGCGCTAAAGAACCACTCCCGACGCGATCGTGCGCACCCGAGAGGGGAGATTAAGCTGTCATATGACAGCTGGCATCTCCCCTCAGTGATCAGCAGCCATCGCGTATGGCTGCTGATCACGTGATCACTACGATCGCCGTCGGATCGTAGTGATCACTTTGACAGCGGCGGCAGCAGGGGGGAAAAGAAGAGGATCCACTCACCTCCCTGCTGTTTCAGCGACGATCGGCGCCCCCCCTCCGCTCTGGACGGCATCTCTGCTCCGTCTGACGTCAGCGCCGGGTCCCGGCTTGATGACGTCATCAAGCCGCGACCCGACCTGAGCGTCATTTGGAGCGGAGATGCCGGCTGGAGAAGAGGTGGCTTCTGCGGCTCATCGCTGGAGCCTGGAAGGTGAGGGATGGCTTCCAGCGACAGGGGGGACACCTGCCTCCATGGAGGACATACAGCCCAGCACACCACAGACGGGATCCGGCCGCCCGACCCCCCCCCCCCCAACGCGTGCCTCCCCCCTCCGCCGCAAAATGCCCTAGTCCTTAAGGGGGGTTAGTCAGCCGGTCCCGAAGTGGTTAACTATTGCACACATTTTCCCAGCTTTTGTTTGTATACAATTTTGGTGTCTCTGTTTAGACATACCTGTACTGTTTTTTTTTTTGTTTTGTTTTTTTACTTTCTCTGTTTGTTCACAATTATTGCTTATTTGAGCAATTATCAATACAAACTTTTGAACACTAAAAGGAGGCTTGGATGTTTTCCTTGCATTAAAAGGACATCCATGGCTATAATTACTAGATAATTTCCAGCAGCAATCGGGAGTCAAGAAATACATATTACCTTTAAAGTGAACCCGAGGTGAGAGTGATATGGACGCTGCCATATTATTATTTTTTTTAACAATACTAGTTGCCTGGCAGTCCTGCTGATCTATTTGGCTGCAGTAGTGAACTGAATTACAACAGAAACAAGCATGCAGCTAATCTTGTCAGTTCTGACAATATTGTCAGAAACCCCTGACCTGCTGCATGCTTGTTCAGGGTCTATGGTTTAAAGTATTAGAGGCAGAGGACCAGCAGGGCAGCAAGGCAACTGGGATTGCTTAAAAGTAAATAAAAATTATTCTCACCTCGGGTTCCCTTTAAAGGCTAACTGGTTCAAGCATTGTAAGGTTTTTTTTTAAATTACTCTGGATCAACAGAGATATGCAAGGGTGCAGGCAAGCTGCTTTGCACCATATATTCTGTTTAAGCTCGATAGACGTATGTCTTTTTCCTCTCAACTATGTAACCTGGGGGAAAGGTGGGGGGGGGCATCGGCCATCGATCTTCCGCTATGCTCCCATCCCTTTTCAAGCCTTGAGCTATCAATTTCCATCTATTCCCGTGGGCATCCATCAAAATTATGACAGGGCGATTATGTTGGGGCATTGATCTCCAGCAGTTTCGGTCACAGTGATAGAATTTGCCAGGTTACAATCGATAAGTGTATAGGCACCTTTATTCTGGTCATTAAATAAACCATAATACACCTTATGAACCAACTTATTATACTGTACAAAGTAGTAGAGGGTTTGGAAGCAGCACACCTTACCATGGGTAGTTGGGTGCATAGCCAAGATGAAAAGCCACATCCAGTAGGATACGGACATTCAAATCACTGCACAATTTGGGCCCTGGATACATGAAGGACTTGCTGAAGCTGCACCAAACCTCTCAACCTCAGATCAGCAGGATCTATAAACTGGGTCACTCCCAGAGTGCACCTCAAAACCTTTGGAGACAGAGCTTTCTGTCATGCTGCCCCTACTCTTTGGAACCCCCTACCACACTCCGTAAAGACAGCCCCATCCCTGGAGTTATTCAAATCAAGAATGAAAAGCCACCTGTTTAGCCTGGCATTTCCAGACTTATAGAATTCTTGCTCTGTCGTGAAGACATGCTTACACGCTTTGAGTCCTACGGGAGAAAAGCGCTTTACAAATATTTGTTATTGTTGATACGAAGAGTCCAGGGTCGGCTAGCACACCAAAAGTAGTTTGCAGGAGTGTTTATTCCTTAATACATGTGTCAACACGAGATTTGACAATTGTTTCGGAGGGTCAGATATACGGAGGGTCCACTTCATCAGAAAGTGCAGACATACAAGTTTTGCATAGCAGTGCGCAAACATATATACAGTGATCCAACACAGCAAACCATGTCATTTAGAGGAGGAACACCTCCTCTTCATTATGTACAGCAGCACAAATACAATATGCATCCATATTACATTCCAGAAGCAACATAACTAGCCTCTGCAGTTTCCCTCTATGTCCTATATCCATAGGTTGTCAGCCTAATGCATCCCAGCCTGCTGCTCTACTGTGCACACAAGTGACAGACTGCAAAAACACAGTCTGCACTTCAAAATTCACATCCAGTTGCCTATGTGCAGTAGTTTGTGTATTACCTTGGTAACGCACCGACGAGCAGATGGGGCCTCCAGCACAACAGCTGTGAGTGCAGCAGGTGGTGGCTGGTGCGAATTTTGAAGTGCAGACTGTGTTTATGCCATCTTTCACTTCTGTGCACAGTGGAGCAGCAGGCTGGGATGCATTGGGCTGAAAACCTATGAATATAGGACATAGAGGGAAACCACAGAGCAGGGGCGCCTTTACCAATGGGCAGTACAGGCAGCCACTTGGGGCGGATGTTTAGCCAGAAGGCGCCGCCCACCGCTACTGTAACTTTTTTTCCCTCTGCAATATTGATTAAACAGCTACGGAATGCAGGCTCCATTAGCACGAGTGAGAGGGAAGGAGGTGGAGCGTGACATCACAGGAAGTGCAGAGCCGAGGCCAGGTCAGGAAGTGATTAGGAGTTGGAAACTGAGAGACGAGTGTCTGGTTAATGGGCTGTGGGGAGAAGCAGCTAGAAGCGTGCAGCTGGCACTGGCAGGGGCTCTGAGTCTGACATGCTGAAAAAATCTAAACACAGACAGTGGCAAGACCAGTAAGTGATAGAGCATTTCATGCTGGCGATTCATCAACGCTGTATTGTCACTGCACCCTGTCCTGTTGATGCAGAGCAAACTTCAAAGGAAAACTTCTTTATGGCAAAGTGTAAAAATAAACAAACAAAAGGAATGCTCAGAGGTCGGGGTCCTGTGATGGATGAATGCTTTAGGATCCTGTGAAGAGAAGTGCACATTATGTGCCAGATAAAGCTGATATAAGCAAACAATGCCCTCTATGCTAAGACTTGTCATGCTAAATAGAGTACCCTGGAATATTCTGTTTACAGTAGTTGGACTGCTTGTAGTGCAGACAAGCACACATACCTTTTGATTTTGTTTTTAATAATTTATTTTGCATCTTTTACGTGTATTTTCTAAACTTTTCTGGGTCTTGTGGTACATGGGGTTACCAGACAGCTCCCAGTGTGAAGTAGTGGGGGATGTGAGACATATAGTGCCTGGTACACACCATGCAATTTCCTGTCAGGCAGACTGGTCGAAATCAATTTCCGAAAGGTCTAATCTGATTTCCAATCATTTTTCTGATCAATTTTCCAATCACTTCTATAGAAAATTGATCAGAAAATCGATTGGAAATCAGATCAGACCTGTCGGAAATAATCAAATCAACCTGTCTTATCTGATGGGAAATTGCATGGTGTGTACCAGGCATTATATGTAGCCTTTTTAAACTAACATAAGAATAAAATATATTTTGTACAAACCAAGCGCTCCTTTATGTAAATTTGTAGAATTAAAGTTTTCATCTCCCTGTGTTTTGCATCTCCATTCTCACAAAAGACAGACATTATGCTGCAGCTCTGCTCACTGGCTCCTACCACTGTTTCCGTCCCCACCACAGTGCCGCCTTTGAGATGCATCCCCTCCACATCCCAGCCAATAGAGACAGAGCACACATGCTCTGCCAACCTCTAAGGCCACCCTTACCTAAGCAGCCACAAGTGCAGTGTAATGTTTACTGCACGTGGCTCTGCCCCTGGCCCTGCCTCTAACTCCACCACGTCAGACAGAAATGAGGGGTGCTGGGCCAGTCTTTTGCTGCCACTTGCCTGTACCTTCCGACTGATCAGGGCCATGCTCCTCTTCAAGCATGAATGCAGCCGCACCGTGTCTGCGCAGTACAGCCATTCCTGTGCAGTAAGCTGAATCCGCCTGTGCATGAGCGGCTCTGAGATACTACACAGGCGCGGCCATGCTCATGCGGGTACAGCAAGGCTTTGCTCATGCTTGAAAAGTAGCGCGGGCCCGATCAGCTAGAGGGTTTTGGGGGGGGGGGGGGGGGGGGTGAGGGGGGGGCACCACTGGTTTTCTTGCCTGGAGTGACAAAAAGGCTAGAGGCGCCCCTGCCACAGAGGTTAGTTATGTCAATTCTGGAATGTAATATGGATGCATATTTGTTTTATTTATTCTGCTGTGCATATTGATGAGAGGGTGTTGCCTCTAAATTACATGGTTTCTGGTGTTGGATCACTGTTTATATGTTTGAGCACTGCAATGCAAAACTTGTATGTCTGCACTTTCTGATGAAGGGGACCATCCGTATATCTGACCCTCCGAAACAAATGTAAAATCTCGTGTTGACACATGTATTGAAGAATAAACACTCCCGCAAACTACTTTTGGTGTGTTAGCTGATCCTGGACTCTTTGTAACTCATTATACAAAGAGACGAAGGACTGAAACTTACAAACTTTGTATCGCTAGCAGGCCAACTACCACTCTGTCACTAAAAATAATGGAGGAGAGAGGCATGGCCTATATTAAAACAAAGCAAATGGAAACATTGAGTAGTAATGCAAAAAATGGCATTTAGTATGTTTAATAATGTTTTTTTGTTTCTGCTTAGTTTTATTAAGCTGAGCAAAAGTAACCAAGGAGCTTGGGGTGACCCAAGCCCCTAGGAATGTATAGTGGGATAAAAGAGACCGAAAAGCCCTCCTACTAATAAGCAATGCTTGGTGAAAACTTGCATTTTTTAAAACAGAAGGAAACTTGCATTAATGCAGCTATAAGTGAACATTTGTGGTTACCCACAATGCACCACTATTGAATATGCAAATTATCTCTTCGCCTCCATAAGCCAGGCAAGCATCCAGAACCGCTGGTGTATAGCAAGCCTATAGCTTTAAATATTACAAAGCCACAACAACTCCATATGTAAACAGCCTGTTATGGCCTTTTGCTCCTCATCAGTACATGGCAGGGAGTGGCTGTATGAGATAGGGCTTGGTAACTGTGCACATTTGCAAAATTCACCACAAGGAACCATTCTCTATCCAAAGATTTTGCATGAACTAAAAACCTGGTTAACAATGGCCAGTGTTTGACAAGTATAAGTAACTCAGACACACATTTATCAGCATGATAAAGTGAACTCTATGCTGAAGGAATTACTGCTTTCTGTTTCAATGCATGTTTACAATTAATTTGTTCACTCCTTTCTCCCTGTACATAGATAGGGTCAGTTTGCAATATAAATTTTGCAAAGCTACTATACTCTTTGAGATGTTTTAACTGCAAATACAGCAGTTCAATTAAATCTTGTTTCAGACAAAAAAATGAGGAAAGCAAACCTGTGAGAAAAAAATCTGTAACATTACCTCAAATCTAGATACAGTACTTCTCTGGATATTTACCTCAGTAGTGGGAAGCCTCTGGATGGTCCAGAGGCCTCCCAAATACTCTTCTAGCCCATTGCTGCTGTTCAGGTCACTCTTCTTCTTGTGGCTGCAATACCATCCCTGTATGAGCTTATCTGTACTGGACTTGAACGAGTAAGGTCCACTAGAACAAAGTGCTTGCATGCGGAGTAAAAAAGCCTGCAAGAGTGGTTTTATTCAATTGTGCATGCACAGACCTCTCACACATGCCAAGTACGGATAAGCTCGTACATGACAGGAATATGGCCATGAGAGAATGTTTTTAGAATATCTTTAGAGGGACCCTGTGCTTGAACAATGGGCTGTACAAGGATCAATAAAGCTTCTAAGACCATTCAGTCTTCCTACTACCGAGGTGGGGATCTTTTTCTTTGCTACAGGTACTTTTTAACTGATATTTTTTCAAGACCCATTTTAAGCCTTGAGAAGTTGCAAACTAAAGCAGGACATCACTGTAGATAATGTAATAAATAAAATTACTTCATTTTACATGTTCATTATTTATTGTTAGCAATTAATGATTTGTCAATTTTCCTCTGTGAAGTGAGTAGAGACATCACATGATCTTCCAGAATGCTCTGTGGAGTAGGCTGAATAATAACAGTCTTAGCTACTCATCACTGAAAAGGCAGTGTTGAAATAGCAATTTACAGCCATATGTAGTTGTAAGAAGTGTTTCGGACGTTGAAACCAGAATAATTAAAACAAAAATGGGCATCCTGAATCATTTATGCTTTGCTATGTGTCATTTTAATTTATCTTTAAATTGACCTGTGAGGTTTGCAAACAAATAATAGATACTTACCTTGGGAGAGGGAAGCCTCTGGATCCGTTTCAGAGGCTTTCCCTGTCTCCCTCCACTTTGCCGTTCCAGCATCCACCCACCCACCCACACAAAAGGCCAAAAGGCCTATACACACAGCATACATTTGTCTATAGTTGTGAGGCAGCGACAGACAGGCAGAAGACAACAGCATATTCATTGCAGTGACAATTCAAGTTCGTGACAGTTAACACACGTGACAACAGAGAGTAAAGACACGATGGAAGCTGTCTGCCACAGACTACTTATAGTACTAGTACTATGGTATCGACTCTGCTGCCTGTAGAAGACTTTCGTGCACGCGACAGGACACCAACAGATTAAGCGACGGTTCATAAGACAAAAGTCACAAGAGATTCACCAGTTGAATCGCTCAAAAATGGCTGTGTCTGCAGACAGTCTTTGTCTCTCGCCGTGTCCACACAAACAAACTGTCACACAAACCGTCGCTTAACATGTGTCTGTACAGAAATTTGTACGCCGTGTGTATGGGCCTAAAGAAAGAAGCAGTCAAAGGTTATCTCCGATATCTGGAATGGAATTACCTTCACTGCATACTCCTTGCTGGTGATCGTGTTTATGCAGCTTTGGACTCTGGCATATGCTCCTTCACCAAGAACTTCCTCTTTCAGTTGATACATATCTGCAGAAATCAATGGAGAAAGGCTAACTATTAAAGTATCTTACAACTCAATGCTGTAGGACGCAAAATGGAATGCATCAAAAACAATGACCTTCAAATTTTCCAGAAAAACTGTCTGTTGCTCTGCATCGTTTCTTTTTCTTTGTTCTCTTCTTGGCATCAGGAATATCAATGGGAGCACTAGATGGGACATCTGGAAGGAAAATAATACGTAATTATGACACAAGAGGCTCACATTACTAAAAGATCTCCATTGGGGATATAGTGTGTGTGTGTGTGTGTGTGTGTGTGTGTGTGTGTGTGTGTGTGTGTGTGTGTGTGTGTGTGTGTGTGTGTGTGTGTGTGTGTGTGTGTGTGTGTGTGTGTGTGTGTGTGTGTGTGTGTGTGTGTGTGTGTGTGTGTCATCTACAGAGACTAGGTATGCAGGAAGGGAATGCTAAACTATTTTTATTTTATTTTTTAAATTTTAGTAGGAATTTAAAAATTGTGGCTTTGACTTGCTTCCTTCCCTCTTCACCTAGGTTATATAAAATAAATCACTACTGGTGAGCTGTGAGAACTGATTATACACTGTTGGTAAATTGTTTATTGCTGTTTGATAACGATAACAGGGAGATCAATGGTCAGTTTTTAAAATGTATAGATTTTTCCTCGTACTCCCACCCCCTTCATATTTGATTAGCAGACAAAAATTAACGTGGGGAGGTTTTAGCTATAACGGGCTATTTTGTCTGCTTCAGGACACAGTCTCTGCGCTTGCTCGGTCTGTGGCTTGCTCACTAAATGGCTTGAGACAAGTGGCATAGGTGTTAATAACAGGCGTTGAAACTCAGGAAGTTGAAACAACTGCAAAAGGCGAGTGCCTTTGCCTTATTTTACAGCTACATTTTATTTATTTTTTAATAGAATCCCCTGTAGGTTTTAGCACAGCCTCTATCTTGACCAATGCTGTGTACAGTGTACTTCTGGTGCAATATACGCAGTGGCGTGTTTAGGTAAGAGATTGTGGAAAGAAATTCAGAGGTACTGAGAGGAGATTGAGAAGCTCCATTGCAATCCTCAGCCAGGAGCAGAGCAAGCTACACACGAAGGGGGAGATGAAAGACAGAGCCAGCCAGTGTGCAGGGACACAGAGAATGCAGCTAAAACCAACCCAGCAGCAGAGTGCACACAGAGCCAGTTAGACCAGAGAATTAAAGGGGCACTATGGCAAATATGCGGCTATTAGGGTGAACTTGTAGCATGTACCTAAATATTAGGAGCATTGGTTACTAAAAATTTTTTTTCCAAATGTGGGCTTGAAGGGTCTTTTGCCAGCATATGCAGAGATCCTGTCTGTCGTTTTTTTTCAAGCTATGTGATGTGCATCTTGCAGCTGTGCGAGAATGAAATAACGCCAGCTACATTTTAGGTGATAAACTGCTCTTGATTCCCGCCTCCTTTTTTCCTCTGTGGATTGCATTTCTGTCTAAAATTTACCGATTCCATACCGCATTTCTACCGCACATTTTCCGAACATTTATCAACCATTCCCTGAATGGTTATAAACTTGTGTGACACCTTTTTGTAAATTCTGCTTTTGAATTACCCAACTAATTTTTAAGCCCATAACCTCTCAAGCAGACATTTATCTCACAATGCAGCATCCACCACCTCTGACTTTTTTTTTTCTATTGCTCTTTTCTCTTTTTTTTTTCTTCTTTTTTCTATTTTTGCCCTGCACCCACCACCACCACCCTCTGATCTAGTAGGACATCTATCTTATGCAGTAATAATGACTTTGTCATCTCAGGACAAATTGTTTGCTCATGGCTATTGCACCTACCTATGAACACCAGAAATTCACATATTGTGATCCATATCACGCTTGAATCTCAATTAAATACAAATCAACTGCAGTGTCTGATGGAACATTTTTCTTTTTCTCGTTGACCTAGAGTTCATGGAAGTCCTTTTAACAAGCAGGGGTCGATCCAGGCGGCAAATCAGGGACATACAGGTACTAGCTGAGTTGGCAACGGGTAATCCAATAGAGAAGCGTGGTCAGGGACAGGCAGAGGTCGGCAACAATAAGGTAATCTGAAAGAAGCTAGTCAAGAGACAGAGACAAGTCGGCAGCAAGACAGGCAACCTGGTGTGAATGCAGTCTCAGCAACAAGCCCAGCATAGGCCATCAGGGGCGATAACAGAGCGCTCACCTTACTTTTATACCAGGACTAACCAATCAACATAAAGGGAATCCAAAGTAACCAATTGCTAAGCAGCGTGTCAGCAAGTCAGCTGACACGCCATGCACCCACGATGTCACTGTTTACAGTGGCGAAGCGCGTACTGAGGACGCGTCCGCCACCTAGCCAATGAGGGTTGAGCGCTCCGTGCTCCACTGACATCAGAGCCTCGCCGGGGGCGTGGCCAAGTGCTAATGGAGTGAGGACGCAGACCAGGAAAGCTCTGCTCCGGCAACATCCTGAAAGCATCCTAAACCCTCTTTAAAGCTCAAAGTTTTGGGCTGATCGGGCAGATAACACCACACTGACCTTTTGAGGAAAGACCATGGCCTTGGTGAGACAATCCACGGCTATTGCTAAACTAAATAAATTCCGCCGAGATGACCAAGATGGCGCTGACTCTGACACGCAATCAGCTCCAGCGGAGGAGGTTACAGAAGACATCGAGCCTCCTACACTAACACAGATTTTAACAGCAATCACGGCATGTCAAACCAGCTTAACCTCCATTACATCCACTCTAGGGGAAGTGCGAGCAGATGTATCCTTTCTCAGACAAGAACTTCATGCTCTTAAGGCCAGAGTGGAAGCAGCAGAGACACGTGTTAGTGACCTGGAAGATAAGATGCGACCTTTCTCCAGAGAGCAGGGTCAGATGCAAAAGGACCTGAAGTTAATCAAAGACCGTCAGGAGGATCACGAGAATAGACAGCGTAGATCCAACATAAGAATTGTAGGACTACCTGAAAAAAGTGAAGGTAATTCTCCAGAAAAATTTACAGAAGACCTGCTTATAACGCTATTCGGCCGTGACAGCTTTTCCTCCGCATTCATAATTGAACGTGCACACAGAATCTCTCCAAAAATTCCACCTCCGGGTGCACCTGCCAGAACCTTCATCTTTAAACTTTTGAACTATAGAGACCGGGATACCGTTTTGAGAGCGGCGAGAGAAAAAGGTACGGTTAAATTTGAAAACGTAACCCTATCCTTTTATCCAGACTTTTCGTTGGAGGTTCAAAAGATTCGAGCCACATTTGCTGCAGCCAAACGAAAACTGAGAGACAACAATCTTGCATACGCCATGCTTTACCCGGCCAAACTTAGAGTAGCGGATGGTGCCAAAACCCACTTCTTTACAGACCCAGAAGAAGTCACTAGCTGGCTGGAGAAACGCTCTCGCTCAAAACCTTCTCTCACAGAGGAAGAAGATTAGCTAAAGTCATGAGAAGATAACTTCGCAGTATTCACCGTTACCAGCACAAGAGAAATTACAACTGCGTCACGGGACAAACAGTACGTTTTCTCCTGCAAGTTTCCCGATGCACCTGGCCCCCATTACTGCTTTAAACAACCATTGGAAGTACCGCATCAGAACTATATTGTTTCCTCCATTTCGGGGAGCATTGCAGATCCCTTAGGTACTGTATGTCTTTGCTGACTTTGCTAAATATGCCTCATTAACATCCTGGTATAACAATCGTTATTCTGCAGATCACAAGTACAATGCTGCATGTCGTTTATGTATGGCAGCTATATCAGGGATTTATGCACTCAGCAATGTCTCTAACTGTACTTGATGGATCTCCTTATGGGTGCCTTCGACCAAATACTTCCACATTATCTGCCTACCATGACAGGCTCATACGTTTTTCTGTTCCTAAAGTATCTACTCGTATATAATGCTCCTATTAATAACCTTACGTTTTACTTTATGAAAGTTCTCCTAAGTTGGTGCCTTATGCACCAAAATGTGGTATGCATGCACGTTTTGTTTGTAAAGCAGATAATCTTGAGTCTTACTGTATGTACTTTGCTATGCTATGTTCAGATATATAAATATTGAATCACCTCTCAGTGCCTTCCACAAAATCGCGGCTAAATAATATGTCTAGTATGATTACATTGCTGCTCTCGGTACGATTACAGCTATGTGTAGGGCGGCTGTCACTGGTCTTACACTACACTCTTGAGAGGATCTCCTAACAGGTGCCTCATACAATCGAAAAGACTACATCTGAATATTATACCCTGTATCTCCCGGTTAATATGCACACATTTATGCACAAAGCGATAAGGATGGTTCTATATTTTACTAAGCCGGACGAGCTGTCGCTCTGATGTCCTACCACCCCCCTCATACATTGTAATACCAACAACGTTTGTACACATCGGTTAATAGGTCGTTTCAAGGTGTGTTTCACTTGTAAGGGCTTATAAGTTATGTTTTTATATGGGTTTAAGATCTCACTTAGGGTTTTCAGTGAGATAGGGAGGGATCCGGGGGTTAATTACCTAAGGGTATTCAGGTTTAGGTTCAGTTTATATTCTGAAATACAATTGGTGCGCAATGGAAAAATACATCTACTAGTACTACCACGTGGAAACACGTTGATGCTGCATATGGCTTCATTATGGCTCACAACTCCACACCGGCCCTTACAATGAATCCCATAAAAGCACTAACTATTCTTAGCTGGAACGTCCGAGGATTGAATGATCAAATTAAACGTTCTGTTGTATTTAATTATGTTAAGGGACATAGACCTGACATACTGGTTCTCATAGAATCTCACATCACTGGTAGTAAGGTGAAGGCTTTAGAGCGTGGTTGGGTGGGAAAGGCATACCACTCCACATTTTCCCAATATTCAAGAGGTGTATCAGTAATAATACATAAATCCTTACCCTTCTCATTGCACAAATCAAATATTGACCCTTTAGGCCGTTATGTATTCATATATGGCTCAATTGAGAATAAACCAATAACTTTACTATCCTTCTATATTCCTCCTCCATACTCATCCACAATACTTAAAGAAGGTGTCTCCTTCATTACATCATTCCCCCCATGCCCATCCATATGGGTAGGAGATTTCAATGCAGTATGCAACCCAGCACTGGATAGATTCCCAAATACATTGCCCTCAAAAAAACACCCCTTTTGCAAACCTAATGTCTGAACTATTACTAAGAGATGTATGGAGACATTTTTTCCCATCATCCACACAGTATACATGTTTTTCAGCAACCCACAATACGCTCTCAATAGACTATTTTTTTTGTCTCCCAATCCTTGCTACCCCTGACTGAATCTATAAAACATCTCCCTAGGGTGACATCTGACCATTCTCCTATTTATCTCTCTTTAAGATGGTCTGACACTCCTACAAATTTCATGTGGAAATTTAACCCCTTTTGGCTTTCCCTACTCACATCGGATGTCTGGCTAATAAATAAACTGCAATCCTATTTCATAGTACATAAAAATGAACATTCTCGTTCACTGGTTTGGGACAGTTTCAAACCTTATTTCAGAGGAATTCTAATCAGTACGGTTTCCCACCTTAAACGAGAATCCTCATCCACCATTCTCAAACTACAAAACCAGCTCCCCCTCTTGGAGCAATTGTACATTGAAAAACCATCTGAGGAATCCTTATGTGAGTGGAAGAAAGCTCAAAATCAACTATCCATAATACTCCACGAAAAAGCCAAATCTCAACAATTCTTCTACAAACAATCCTTTTACGAGCACGGGGAAAGAACTGGTACCATTCTAGCCAGAATGGCGAAAGGGAGAACAGCATCCTGTGCAATAACCGCAATCAAGGATAAGAACTCAAAATTATTAAAAGGGACACTTTGCATAAATCAAAGATTTGCTGAATATATTAAAGAATTATATACCTCAAAAACTCAGTTCTCACAGACAGATGCAGAAATATTTCTTGCAGAGATTGACTTACCTAGATTGTCCCCGGAACAAAGAGAATATTTAGATAGCCCCATTACTCTGGAGGACGTGGAAGTAGCTGTACACGCTATCCCAAATTTGAAGGCCCCAGGACTAGATGGCCTCCCTATAGAATTATTTAAAAGATTTAATGACATATCTCCAGAACTACTCTCTACCTTTAACGAGGCCTTTGAGAAGAATATTCTTCCTGCCTCCATGCGTACAGCCCTAATAATAGTTCTCCCCAAACCTGACAAAGATCACACACAATGCGATTCTTATCGACCAATTTCTTTACTACCCATGGATGTTAAAGTACTAGCTAAAATCCTTGCAACCAGACTAAATAAAGTAATTCTCTCCCTGGTCACAAAGGATCAGACTGGCTTTATGCCTGGAAAAAAGACTGCCCTCAATATTCGCCGCCTATTCACCAATCTACAAGCGCATCATGAAAACACCGGAGACAGATGCGTAGTAACTCTAGACGCTGCCAAAGCGTTTGACGCAGTAGAATGGTCCTTCTTATTTGCTACGTTAGCTAGATTTGGATTTGGTGAGAACTTTATGAAATGGGTAAAATTATTGTACACTGAACCCAAGGCTCAAGTTTGTACCAACTCTATCATCTCTAAACCATTTTCTCTATATAGAGGAACTCGCCAGGGTTGCCCCCTGTCCCCCCTTTTATATGCCTTATCAGCTGAACCACTAGCATGTAGAATTAGGAAAAACCCATTAATCAGAGGTCTCCGTATTCACGATGTAGAAGATTAGTCAATACGCGGACGATACAATTCTGTATCTAGAGGACCCTCATTCCTCTCTAAAAGCTGCATACGAGACAATAACTGAAATGGGCCAGTACTCAGGATTATCAATAAACTGGAGCAAGTCCGCTATTTTGGGCATAGATACCCCATCAGTATCAAAAGAAGGCCTTCCATGTCCTCTAGAGATTACCACTTAATTTAAATATCTGGGTGTTGTAATACAGGCAAACCCCTCCTTCTACTATAAAGATAATGTAGCTCCACTATTATCCCTGGCTCAGAACAAGCTGGTCGCCTGGACAAAATTACCCTCATCAGTAGCAGGACGTATAAATTTAATTAAAATGGTGCTTATGCCTAAAATATTATACATTCTCCACAACTCCCCGGTGTACATCCCCATATCCTTCTTTAAAAAACTTAATTCATTTATATTATTCATTGTATGGAACAAATCTCGGGCCAAACTCAAGCATAGTATTCTCCAGTGTCCTTCTGACCTTGGAGGCATGGCACTACCTGTCCCCTTGTGGTACTATGTAGCATCACAACTGGAACACATGGCAAATTGGTTAATTGACGATTCTCCATATGCCCCTCAATTACTAGGCTTTGACAATACCAATAAACTATGTAATCTACCCTTTGCTCTATTAAAACACACCCTGCAACAGCAGGACCCACATAACACCATTTTGGTCCAGGCGACTAAGATTTGGAACAGAGCTTGTACACTTGTCCCTTCTAACACATGGGAATTCTACACTCCACTATGGGAAAACCCTTGTCTGCCAGAACTTTGCAAACTCCAAAACACCAGGCTATGGGCAGACAAAGGGATTGTATATTTAGGTCAAGTCTTGAAAGGCTCCCTAATCCCACCATTTTCACACTTAAAGGAGCAATATGCTTTAACAGAAACATTCCACTTTATGTATTTACAACTAACCCATGCCATAAAAGCCCAATTTCCATCCGGTCTGCCCCGGACTGGCACTTCTCTTATTTTAGAAAGTATCAAAGATAGCCCTATACAACATCATATTGGCCTCTTATATTCGCTCATGGCTCAACATCAATCTCAACCCATAGCAGATAAAGCATATGAAAAATGGACTGCAATTGAGGTGGATATTGATGAAGAGGAATGGGAGGAATGTCTAATGGCCACTAAATCAGTTTCACCATGTATCAGAGATAAACTTACGCAATTGTACACTGTACATCAAAGCTACATGCTGCCTTCCCGAATTGCCAAGTTCTCCCCCTCAACCTCACCCAACTGTCCAAAGTGTAACAAGAAAGAACCCTCCTTTTTACATATGTTGTGGCAACGCCCCCCCGTGGAGGCATTTTGGAAGCAGGTAGTGGACTTTCTACATGATCGTATGGGCTCCCCGGCCACCCTAGACATTAAAATGTGTATCCTAAACATTATACCTGAAGATATAAACAAATTTGAGAAAACAATCCTGATAGAGACCTTATTCATTGCCAAGCAATGCGTAGCTTTCCGGTTGATGTCTCCACTTAGTCCAACACTGATAGAGTGGAAATCCAAAATAAAAAAAACTCTTTACCATACAAGCAACTTGTATACAAACACAGAAAATGCCCCAATAAGTTTAACCAAATCTGGGATAGATGGCTGAAAAACCCACCTATGTAAATTAAAACAGGTATTCTTGTCTCACCCTGCTTCCGGGATCCTCTACATTCATAAAATGGGGTTCTTTACCATAAATGTTTTGTTTTCCCACTTTATGCCAATATTAAACACAAACAGATATGTGAAGGGCTACCACTTCATAATTCCTATGTACACCTTTACATGTCTTTCACGAATAACAAATGACAGGATGCAAGTAAATAGTTTGCACTGTTTTTTTTTTCCCCTTCTTTATTAAAAAAAAAAATGTGCACAAACCTTCTTTAAACATTCCAGCTGTATTTATGACTATTGCAAGAACATTCTTCTGAACTATATAGTACTACTACTGTATTTTGCTGTATACATTGTGACACCGTACTTTGTATGTTACTCTACTATTTTCAATAAACGAACCTTTGTTTAATGAAAAAAAAGACATCAGAGCCTCGCCGAGATCCGGAGGCTTGCACCTCAGCGTGGATCTCGGCGTTCATCTTACAAGTATTGAACAGAGCTGATAGTTTTATCCTGATGCCCTTTATATGCAACAAGTCAATATTTTTTATTCATGTATTACCTACTCGCATATAAACCGACCTGTGTATAAGCCGAGGTACCCACTTTTCCCACACAAATCAGGAAAAAGTGATTGACTCACCTATAAGCCCTCTCCCCAATATAGCTACCTCCACAGTAGCCAGATGTTCCCCAGTACAAGTCAGCCTCCCTCCCCACAGCTAGATGTGCCCCAAGATCATACAGCTGTGTCTCAAGAAGCCACTAGTTGGCGTCAGATATGAAACACAGGGATTGCTACACAGGAAGAATCCCTGATCATTGCACCGCTGAAATGTTGATTGCACACTCTGCTCCACAAGCCAGGGGACACACAAGTACTCTTGAGCAGCACACTCTGCACAACAGGTTACAGGGGATGGATGGCACGGACACAGCAGGGTGCCAGCTGGTAAGAGCAGGATCACTAGTGCACAATCCTTACACACCCCTGCCAGAAACAAAACCTGCTCCACCATCTGTTTTGCTCCACTGACTCGCATATAAGCCAAGGGGGTAACTTTTCTGCACATTTTTTATGCTGAATAATACTCCTATTAGACCTACCGGTAATGGAGTTTCTAAAAGTCTTCCGGGATAACAGGAGATCCGGTCCCACCTCCAGATCTGAGGAAGCCATCAATCAAGAAAAGATTAAAAGGCCCCGCCCTCCCTCGCTCCTCAGTGCATCTAAAAGTAAACCGACTAACAAACCACTGGAAGCAAGAGAGACGTATAGACATCTAAAAACCAACCCATAGTATGAATCAGAAAGAGTGCTCAGAAGAAAAGGGAAGAGTTATAGAGGTTGTCCCGGAAGACGATTAAATACTCCATTACCGGTAGGTCTATTAGGAGTATTTCTCTAACCGTCATCCGGGACAACAGGAGACATAGCTAAGAAGTCTTTAAAAAGACTCACTTAGGGAGGGACAACTGCTTGGAGCACCTTTCTGCCAAATGACTGGTCTTGCTGAGACAGCACATCACTCCATAAGCCTTGATAAAAATAGATGGACCAAGTTGCCGCTTGACAAATCTGTAGTATCGATGATCCTGCCCTCTCAGCCCAAGATGTGGAGAAGGAACGAGTAGAATGGGCCTTTATATGGGGCAGTAATGGAGAATTACTACTCTGATACAGTGGTTTGCAAAAGTATTCGGCCCCCTTGAAGTTTTCCACATTTTGTAACATAACTGCCACAAACATGAATCAATTTTATTGGAATTCCACGTGAAAGACCAATACAAAGTGGAGTACACGTGAGAAGTGGAACGAAAATCATACATGATTCCAAACATTTAAAAAATAAAAATTAACTACAAAGTGGGGTGTGCATAATTATTCAGCCCCCTGAGTCAATACTTTGTAGAACCACCTTTTACTGCAATTACAGCTGCCAGTCTTTTAGGCTTTGCACATCTAGAGACTGAAATCCTTGCCCACTCTTCTTAGCAAAACAGCTCCATCTCAGTCAGATTAGATGGACAGCGTTTGTGAACAGCAGTTTTCAGATCTTGCCACAGATTCTCGATTGGATTTAGATCTGGACTTTGACTGAGCCATTCTAACACATGGATATGTTTTGTTTTAAACCATTCCATTGTTGCCCTGGATTTATGTTTAGGGTCGTTGTCCCGCTGGAAGGTGAACCTCCGCCCCAGTCTCAAGTCTTTTACAGTCTCCAAGAGGTTTTCTTCCAAGATTGCCCTGTATTTGGCTCCATCCATCTTCCCATCAACTCTGACCAGCTTCCCTGTCCCTGCTGAAGAGAAGCAGCCCCAGAGCATGATGCTGCCACCACCATATTTGACAGTGGGGATGGTGTGTTCAGAGTGATGTACAGTGTTAGTTTTCCGCCACACAAAGCGGTTTGCATTTTGGCCAAAAAGTTCCATTTTGGTCTCATCTGACCAGAGCCCCTTCCACGTGTCTGCTGTGTCCCCTACATTGCTTGTGGCAAACTGCAAATGGGACTTCTTATGCTTTTCTGTTAACAATCGCTTTTGCCTTGCCACTCTTCCATAAAGGCCAACTTTGTGCAGTGTCCTATGGACCGATTCCCCCACCTGAGCTGTAGATCTCTGCAGCTCATCCAGTCACCATGGGCCTCTTGACTGCATTTCTGATCAGTGCTCTCCTTGTTCGGCCTGTGACTTTAGGTGGATGGCCTTGTCTTGGTAGGTTTACAGTTGTGCCATACTCCTTCCATTTCTGAATGATCGCTTGCAGAGTGCTCCGTGGGATGTTCAAGGCTTTGGAAATCTTTTTGTAGCCTAAGCCAGCTTTAAATTTCTCAATAACTTTATCCCCGACCTGTCCGGTGTGTTCTTTGGACTTCATGGTGTTGTTGCTCCCAATATTCTCTTAGACGACCTCTGAAGCCATCACAGCGCAGCTGTATTTATACTGACATTAGATTACACACAGGTGCACTCTATTTAGTCAAGAGCACTCATCAGGCAATATCTATTGGCAACTGACTGCACTCAGACCAAAGGGGGTCTGAGTAATTATGCACACCCCACTTTGCAGTTATTTATCTGTAAAAAAATGTTTGGAATTATGTATGATTTTCGTTCCACTTCTCACGTGTACACCACTTTGTATTGGTCTTTCACGTGGAATTCCAATAAAATTGATTCATGTTTGTGGCAGTAATATGACAAAATGTGGAAAACTTCAAGGGGGCCGAATACTTTTGCAAGCCACTGTAGGTCAGAATTATAACCTGCCTAATCCACCTGGCAATGGTCTGTCTGGATGCTTGCCGGCCCTTATGTTTCCCAGCAAATAAAATAAACAAGTTACCGTATTTCCTTAAATCCCTGGTTCTGGCTAAATAGGATAACAGAGCTCACCTACCGTCTGAACAGTAGAATTCTCTTTCCTTGTCACAAGACGCATTGGCACAAAAGGAAGCCAAAATCTCCTGAGAACGGTGAAATTCTGAGGCAACCTTCGGAAGGTAGGCCGGGTCGAGGCATAATTGAACACCATCTAAACAAATAATCAAAAATGGGTCTTTAATAGACAAGGCCTGTAGATCACTCAGCCTCCTAGCTGAGGTGATAGAAATCAAGAAAACTAATTTAAAGGTAAGAAGTTTGATGTCAATATCTTCAATCGTCTCAAAAGGAGATTGAAGATGGCGCCGTAGGTGGCAGCCTTGGACACATCGGCTCCGGCATTATTACTTTTTTTGTTACTTTTTAGTTACACTTAGTTATTTTTTCAGTTACTCTTAGTTAGTTAGTCTTAGCAGCTACTCTGTCTAGTTTTGGTAGCCTCCTAAGCTTCTTAGCTCAGGAAGCTCAGCATACAGCCACCTCGCTCCTGGTCCCGGCCACGACTGGCTGCACAAGCATCTCCTCCACTGCAAACAACCGATTGACGGTGACTAAGCGGACACCCAGTCACCCGCTCTCGGGTACTTGGACCCCCAGCACCAGCCAGCCGACACTGAGGACCTGCCGCCGCCGCGTGGGGTACTCGTCCTCGTAGTGGTACCCGTCCTCCGAGCATCAGCCAGCCGACACTGAAGGACCTGCCGCCGCCACCGCCGCCCCGTGACCTGAGCCACAGACGGCCCAGCCGCCGCTGCTGAAAACCTGCCCCTCTGCCTCTCAGTCAACTGCAGCTGTGCCACCAGAGATCTTGCCACTGCTGTCCTATCGACTCCCCACTACAGCCGCCACCATCGCAGCCTCGCTAAGCGTGACCCCGCTGACTCCCTCTCAGGCAGGCAGGCTCCTCTTGCGGTCAGCTGGACAGACTTCTCTGTTCTCCCAGTCTTCCTCGGATCCCCCGGCCTGGCTCCATTCAACAACACGGCGACCTGCACCCTCTTTTCCCTCTGGGCACCTCAGCACGGGAAATCTGGGCATCTCTTCTTCATCGCACCACGTGGCCGATGCGGCCTGCAAACATGTGCACGTGGCAGCTGCGACCTATCTCTGGAAGCGTGTAGCTTGGCCAAGTCCAGTAAGCCCGCCAGCACATGCCAGCTGTGATCTGCCTCTGTCCTCACCATCACCTCTGAGTCAGCTGTGTGAGTATTTTTCTCCCTCATTTTCTCACTATCTTAAGAACTGTTTTTCATCATAGTCTGCCACTAGCACTAATTTAGCAACGCACTGCTATAGACACTGCTATAGACCTGCCACTATAGACACTGCTCCACAACGTTGCCACGGCTGCTGCATGAGGAATGTGTCTGATATGTTATTTCCACTACCTTGAAAATTGTTCTATTGCGCTGCTACAGATACTGCTCCACACATCATTGCCTCTGACTGCTGCACAAACTATGCACGAGTAGGCTCAAATTCCACTAAATCCCACTATACTGTATCAGTTGCTGAATCAAGGACTAGTACCACCGACTGCTGCTGCACTTATTGCTGTTACCATAGACTGTTTCTAACACTGCTCCACATCAATACTACAACCTGCTGTGGAAGCAAGGCCCCCTGCACTCCCATCTAAGGAGCAAGGCCCCCCGCATTCCCACCGTCTTTAGGACTATTCATGGACTGTTATTGTTACTAGCATTGCCCTCGTTCCCTGTGCCATAGAAATACTCCAAAGCCGCTGCTTACCTTGATTGAACCCCGTTCTGTCAGCACCGTCTGCACTGACTAGAATCTAACTGACTGTGCCCTGCTCGCACTGTTGGCCCTATCTCTCTGGCCCACACTAGATGCAGCCCCATCCCGACTCCACACAACCTTGGCGCACCCTCACCTACTCCAAAGCGGAGCTACTGGTATGGGAACACCGGGCCCAGGCACTACCTCTGTGGGACACAGTCTGGGCTCAACTCGATAAATGGGCCCGCAGGAGCAGACACCGGCCGAGGGGGAGGAGAGCGGGTGCTCAAGTGAGACTTAAAAGGAAAGGACTGCAGTCACCTATAGCAGCCATTTTGCTAGCGAACGTTCGCTCCCTCCCGAACAAGTTAGACGAGCTGTCTCTACTGCTAGGCAGCAAACCCTCGCTTGGCAGTAACTCCCCTGTACTCTGCTTTTACTGAGACCTGGCTGCATGAATACATCCCGGACAACTCCCTTCACCTACCTGGCTTCAATCTCTTTCGTGCAGACCGCGACCAGGCACTCTCGGGGAAAAGCAAGGGAGGAGGTGTCTGTTTCTACATCAACTCCTCCTGGTGCTCCAACACAACCATCCTGCACAAATACTGCTCCCCAGACCTTGAGCTTGTACTCATAAATTGCAGGCCTCAGTACTCTCCCAGGGAATTCAACTCCTACGTCCTTGCTGGCACTTACATCCCCCCAGATGCCGACACCAGTAATGCTCTGCGCACACTCAGCGATGTCATCTCAATGTGGGAGACATTCCTCCCAGACTCCTTCTTTATCATCCTAGGAGATTTCAATAGGGCAAACCTTCGCCAAGAACTGCCTCGATACAAACAACACATCACCTGCCCTACAAGGAACCAGAATACCCTGGACCACTGTTACACAGTCCTCAAAGATGCGTACAAGGCTACCAGACGTGCTGCTCTTGGCAGCTCGGATCACTGCATAATTCACCTGATCCCCACCTACAGAAGGCATCTTGAAACGTCAAAGCCGTTAGTCAGGACCATCAAAAAATGGACGGAGGAAGCCAAGGGGCAACTACAGGCCTGTTTCGACAGCACTGATTGGTCAGCCTTGGAATCTTCCTGTCTGGAGGAATGGGCAGAAAATGTCACCTCCTACATTAGGTTCTGCGAGGAAACATGCATTCCAGCGACGACCATTAAGATCTTCCTAAACAATAAGCCCTGGTTCAATGGCAGACTACGCAAGCTATGGAAGTCAAAAGAGGAAGCCCACAAATCTGGAACACCAGAGGAGTTCAGGGAGGCCAGGAACACCCTAAAACGAGAGCTGAAAGAGAACCCGAGGTGTGTTTAAAGAATGTTATCTGCATACAGAGGCTGGATCTGCCTATACAGCCCAGCCTCTATTGCTATCCCAAACCCCACTAAGGTCCCCCTGCACTCTGCAATCCCTCATAAATCACAGCCGTGCTGTGAGGCTGTGTTTACATCTGTAGTGTCAGTCTCAGCTGCTCCCATGCCTCCTGCATAGCTCCAGTCCCTGCCCCCGTCCCTTCCCTCCAATCAGCAGGGAGAGAAGGGATGCAGGCGGGGACTGGAGTTCTGCAGGAGGCAGGGAGAGCAGCAGACTGACACTATAGAGATAAACACAGCCAGCTCTGACAAGCTGTTTGTCAGCAGCCTGGCTGTGATTTATGGAGGGATTGCAGAGTGCAGGGGGACCTTAGGGGGGTTTGGGATAGCAACAGAGGCTGGGCTGTATAGGCAGATCCAGCCTCTGTATGCAGATAATATTCGTCAAACCCACCTCGGGTTCTCTTGAAGGTGGCAAAGAGAGAATACTCAAACAAGCTGAAAATTAACCTTCAATCCAACAACGCTCGAGAGGTCTGGAAAGGCCTAAGGGCTGCCACAAACTTCAGGCCTGCTCCTCAACACATACTTCCAAATACCGCACTAGCTGAGGAGCTCAATAAATTCTATTGCAGGTTCGAGGCCGAACCAATCAACCCCGTATATCAGGCGACCACATCCTCCCTCAGGCATCCACTACCCTCCTCTCCTCCACACTCTGGTCTGCATGCCCCCCCTGCACTGGCTACAGTCCAGGAGGCCACCGTACTAAAGCTCCTCCGGAAGCTAAAGAGAAGGAAGGCCTCAGGCCCGGATGGCATATCCCCATCCTGTCTGAAAACCTGTGCAGGTCAGCTAGCCCCGGTCCTTGCCTCCATTTTCGACAGATCCCTGGAGCTGGGCAAAGTTCCTTCCTGTTTCAAAAAATCCGTCATCATTCCAGTCCCCAAGAAGCCAGGAGTCACGGATCTAAACAACTTCAGACCGGTGGCCTTAACTCCAATCATCATGAAGACCTTCGAAAGACTGGTCCTATCCCATCTGCAGAACCACACTGATCCACTACTGGATCCTCTCCAATTTGCATACAGGGCCAACCGATCTGTGGATGACACCATAAACATCATTCTTGCACATATCACTGAACACCTGGATAAACCCAAGTCATATGCCAGGATCCTCCTCCTGGACTTCAGTTCCGCATTTAACACCATCTGTCCGAACATTCTGCATGACAACCTGGAACGACTTGGTGTTGACCCCACCCTCTGTGCCTGGACCAAAGACTTTCTCTCTAACAGGACACAGCTAGTTAGACTTGGCGACTGCTTCTCCAGCGTAAGAACCACCAACACTGGCGCACCGCAAGGGTGTGTACTATCGCCGATGCTCTTTTCCCTGTACACAAACAGCTGCACCTCATCTGTGGACACGGTCAAGGTCATTAAGTTTGCGGATGATACCACCATTCTAGGTCTCATCGGTTAAGATGGCAAGCTTGAATATCACCGCGAGATTGAGCGGACCCTCGGGTGGTGCTCAGACAACAGACTTGTACTAAACGCGGCAAAAACTGTGGAACTGATAGTGGACTTCAGGAAGAACGTTCCACCCCCCAGCCCAGTCTTCATCAATGACACGGAGGTCACCAGGGTACAAAGTGCTCGGCTCCTAGGCACCACCATCACCGAGAAATTGAGATGGGATGTAAATACCTCCACAACACAAAAGAAAGCCCAGCAGAGACTGTTCTTCCTGAGACAGCTGAGGAAGTTTGGAATGCCAAGGGAACTACTGACCAGTTTCTACACGGCGACCATTGAATCTGTCCTTTGCTCCTCCATCATCGTCTGGTACTCGGGTGCTAACGCAAGGGACAGGCTCAAACTCCAGAGAGTTATCAACACTGCAGAGAGGATTATCGGGTCCCCCCTGCCTCCACTAGACCTTCTCCATACATCCAGAATGAAGTCCAGGGCCAACAGGATCATACATGACCCCTCCCACCCTGAAAATCACTTCTTCAACCTCCTCCGCTCAGGGCGTCGCTATAGGTCCATCCCCACCAAAACCACAAGGCGCAGAAATACATTTTTCCCACAAGCAATTACCCTTCTCAATTCAGACCATCTCTCCAACGCCATTTTCTAGCTCCCTCCAAGATCCTTGGCACCCCAGAGCACAATCGCACGCCAAATGACTGATTCCCATATGCTCACTCTTGACACAATGACAGTAGTCACCAGTACTAAGCATTGCGGTGTAAATATGCAGCTGTATGGAATGTAGCTACTTTCACTATGTATTGTATTTGTACCATGTTGTTACGGTATTCGTATTGTAATTTGTTCTATGTTGTTGTGTTATTTGATCCATGCCAATTGCCTGTGTCCACAAATAATTCCGGGTGCGGCGCCTGTCGCACTTGGCGAATAAAGAATTCTATTCTATTCTATTCTATTCATGAGACCATTAAGGACTAAAGATAGGTCCCATTGAGGAAAAATCTTTTGTTTGACAGGCATAGATCTTTGAACGGCCTTAAAAAAAAAGTTCTTAACTAATTCCTCCTGTGCCAAATGTCTGTCTAATAAAATTTACAAGGCTGAGCAATGAACCTTAAGTGTGCTGGGCGCTAATTTCATCTCAAAACCATCTTGGAAAAAATCTAGAACTTAACTAGTGAGATCAAAATTCTTATTTTTCATTGTGCACCAGGATAAATAAACCTTCTAGGCCTTCCGCATTTCATGAGAGTCTCTATAACTTTCTCTGAAAGACCCTTCTGTCTTAGAATCAACCTCTCAGGATCCAGGCTGCCAACTTGAATAACTGGGGGTCTGGGTGGATCAGAGGGCCCTGGATGAGTAAATTCTGGCGTATGGGTAGAGGAAGCAGAGGTTTCTTCCTATAGACTCAACAGAGTTGCATACCATGGCCTTTTTGGCTACCATGGCCTTTTTCTCTTTGTAATTTTGCCAACACCTGAGGGATGAGTATTAATGGGTGAAAGGTGTAACAGATTGTACTACCAAGGAAGACTGAGTGCATCCAATCCCAGAGACCCTGGATCCCTGTGAAGGGAGAAAAATTGTTTCACCTTTGCATTCTCCGGAGAAGCAAACAGATCTATGTCCGGGATTCCGAAAGTCTCCGACACCATCTGAAATACTTCCGGATGAAGACTCCATTCCGACTGACTTCTCTCATCAGATTAAAAAATCTGCCACCCAATTTAGAGACCCCTTTATAAGATTGCAGACAAAGATCGAATTCTGGGCTCTACCCAGGACAAGATTTCTAAGGATAGGGCCATGAGATCCCTGGATCTCGTTCCCCCTTGTTTCACTAAATAAGCTACCGTCGGAACATTGTCCAAAAACACAAGGACATGTTTGTCCTGAATAAATTCTCGAAACGCAAAAAGAGCTTCTTGAACCGCCATCAGTTCCCTGAAATTGGACAACTTCTTTCTTATAGCTTGAGTCCAATAGCCTTGTGCATGGTGCCCCAGCGCTGTTGCACCCCAACCCCAGGAGCCCACATCCGTGAAAATTTTTATCGGATCTAGTTGTCTCCACCATCTTTCCCTTTGTAGATTTTCCTGATCCATCCACCAAAGTAGGCAAATTCTTACTGGAGAATCTAGGGAATCCTGAGATTTGTCCCATTTCGCCCTGCCGTGAAACTGAGCCCAGATCGCGGCTGGAATAGTTGCCGTGAATAGTCCCAGAATCTTCATGATTCGACGAAGGGAACAGTCCTGAAAATACAGCAGTTTCCTTATTTCTGTCTGAATCTTTACTATCTTTTCCTGTCTTTTCCTGTGGTAGAAACAACTTATTTTCCAGGGAAACCCAGAAAAACAATTTTATGTACTGTTATTAGAGAGGACTTGGAATAATTTATGATCCATCCTACTCAAGTCAAGGTATTTATCACAATATCCCTGTGTGCCAACAGAAGATCCTCTGTTTGTGCAAACACCAGGAGATCGTCCAAATGCAGAACAACTGAAATTCCCTGTAGTCAACTCTTTCATGACCTCCGCCAAAACCTTTGTAAATATACGGGGAGCGGTTGCTGTGCCAAAAGGCATAGGGTCTTTAAAGGGAACCAGAGATGAACGTTTCACACAAAATAAACATATCAGTCAATAGCTTGTAAAGAATAAATGCTCTACCTGATAATTCCGCTACTTTGGTGTGCCTTTTTTAGTGTTTTTTTTATCCATTATTGCTCCAGGAAAAATCAAATATGGCCGCCGGCTCATATCCCTTCTGCTTCCGGGTTATGAGTTGTTGTGGATGTGCTGTCTAGACTATATGAGACTAGGCTGCTATCTAGGCTATATGAGAAAGGCTGCTGCAGCCTTTCATCTGTGTGCTTTCATTTTGGTATGATGTGCAGCTGCCTGTAGGAAGTGTCTCTCATAGGAATGAAACTGCAGTCATCATCATTATCTAGTGCACACAGAGCACACAGGGATCATATTGCAGCCACACTTGTCTGTTCAGAGCTTCTCTCTCAGCAGGAGCAGCCCCTCCCATGTCATCACAGCTCTCAGTATGCAAAGCAGGAAATCTGAGCCAGAAGGTGGCAGGCTTGGGCTTGAAAAAACTCCACAGAAGAGTGACTCAGTGATAATGATTCCAGGTCAAACCTAGACTGAGCCAGTCGGGGATTCTTATCACAGCTGCTAATAGACTAATTAAGCAGATCAGAATGAAACTAAAAGCGGGGTAGGTGTTTACTGCCATGTTCCCACTGATAAATGTAATAAAATACATGAGGGTGCTTCGTCTCTGGTTCTCTTTAAGGGCCCCTGCATCCTCAAAGGATAAATCTGAATCCTTTGACTATTTTGCTAAAGCCGCATCTAATTTAGGACATTTAGTCCATTTATCAATGTCAGGCTGAGCAAAAGGATATTTTCTTTTAGCAGACTTAGGCATAAATAAACGTGTTTCAGGATTTTGCCAATGACAATATCCTGTAAAGATTTATGGATGGGAAAAACCCAAACCAAATCCTGGGGGGTTAATTCAGTAACTGTTTCTTTAATTTGTTCAGTAGCGTAAACCGCTTTAAAGAGAACCCGAGGTGGGATTTAATTATATTAGTGGGGCACAGAGGCTGTTTGTGCACACTATCACCAGCCTCTGTTGCCCTATGGTGTGCCCCCAGGACCCCCCTGCGATCTGCTGTCCCCTCCGCCGTGCTAGCGACACGCAGTGTGTCGCCAGCACAATGTTTACCTATGCGTTTCTGTCAGCGCCGCTCCCCCGCCTCCTCTGTATCGGCGCTACCCGCCCGCGTCCCTTCCCTCCAATCAGCGGGAGGCAAGGGACATGGGCGGGTAGCGCCGATACAGAGGAGGCGGGGGAGCGGCACTGACATACACCGCATAGATAAACATTGTACTGGCGACACGAAGCGTGTCGCTAGCATGGCGGAGGGGACAGCAAATCGCAGGGGGGTCCTGGGGGAACACCATAGGGCAACAGAGGCTGGTGATAGTGTGCACAACCAGCCTCTGTGCCCCACTAATATAATTAAATACCATCTCGGGTTCTCTTTAAGTAACTCAGAAGATTCATCAGGTGAAAAGAAATCTCAGAGTCTTATTCAACTGTTCCGTATCTGAATCTTGAGATTGAGGATGTTCCCCCTCCTCTAAAGATATAATTTCAGAAACCTCCTCACCCTCCTCTCCCTCTTCTTCATCCTCAATCCCCAAAATATCAGATACTGCGGAAGGCTGAGACAAAAAAAGGAAAAGGACCTGGTAGGGAAGCAGAGGAAGGCCCTGGAATAGACTCAGCAGGTAGAGGTATAAAAGATTCTTTGAATTTATCTAAAGTTTCCTGCAACTTAACATTCACAGAATCCATAACTCCCTTCTAAATGTTTTAAGTCTCAGAAGCTACCAATGCCTCTATGCAGGACGGACATGCATTCCTAGGGGCTTCAAGAGGCATTTTAATGCTACAAAAACCACATCTCTTATACTTTTTCTCTGGAGCAGGCGCTGTAGCAGAAGATTTGGGCTCAAATATAAACACAAATATAGGATCCTGAGCCTTACCTTTAAATATATGAATCACAGCATAAAGATCTTTCAAGTGGAGGACTTACCCCACCAGAGGCCGATGTTTGTGGCTGTGGCTGGCTAGGAAGTTTTGCAGCTGCTGCTGAGGCTTCCATCTCACTATGCTGTGATCTCGGAGGACGCCAGGAACACGCTGCTTAATCTCCTGATCCTCCTAAATACCTCCCCTTCTATCCCTTGTACCACCGCTAGCGTCTGACGTCACTGCTATACAAAATACACAGCCGGCGTTATCGATCTAGAAAGACCGCATGTAGAGCGCCTCACCTTTCTCCATCAGCGCTCTGCACCCCGCAATGGAAAGAGGAAGGCCCAGACAACAATCCTCCGGAAATCACCTTACCCTCTGGTAAGGTCTATAAAATAATAAAACAGGAGCCGCTTTTCCGAAGGTGTTTCAGAATCAGAATTTATTATCGCCAAGTACAACGGTGGATTGTACCCGGAATTGGTTTTGGCACATACAGGGTCGTTGGTGAAGAGACAAGAAATAGCATACAGTTAAGCATGGCACATACATAGACGTGGGACAAGCATACATAGGACAACATTACAGCTGTGCGTACAATTAAGCAGAGTGCAGCATCACATGCAGTCAAGCATGGGTCATACGTATAAACAATAAAAGCAAAAATAAAAAGCAGTACAGAGCATTACAGCATACACGTACAGTTAGCGTAATACAAACATAGCAAAGCATACATTGATAGCAGGAACAGAAAAGAGTGGGACTGGAGAAGCAGCCTGAGAGCTGTTATGAGCGCTGCCATTTTCGGCACTAGACGCTACACAGCGACACGCTCCCAACAAGACAGGTGCTCCGATTTGTCCACGAAAGTAGAGAGAAGGAAACTGAGAAAGCAACTGAGAAAGCTGAGGGGCATCATGATGGAGGCGGACAGCAGAGTTCTCTTGGACCAGGTTGCCAGAGGAGCAGCACTCCCGATTTTGAGTCCGCCCGGCTGGGCAATGAGGGCGCAGACACAGTGGGGGCCCTGTGGGGCCAGGGTGCACCCGGGGGCACCCCTGGGTGGTGGATGTGGGGCCCGGGGGCACCCCGGCTGGGCAGCAGTGGTGGACAGGCCAGGGAGGTCTACCTTTGGTGGTGGCAGGACACCGATGCCCAGATGCGGCAGCGAGCTCCACTGTGAGGGGAGCAGCACCATCTCCGTCACCCCAGGTGTGACCAAGGTGGTATGGTGATTCCAGCCTGAGGCGTTTCAGGGGGCCCTGGGGGCGATGCCGGCCTGGGGTGCTTCAGATGGAGGCAGGCTGCGAGGCATACTGGCAATCTGAAGGGCCTGGAGGAGAGGAGCTCCACATGGGTGGCCGAGCAGGCTGGAGGCCGGTGGTGGAGATCGAAGGTGGCCAGCCGATGGTGAGCCCTCCCCAGCTGCTGCGGCCAGGCTGATGGCAAAGCAGGGTGCAGCAGGCAGCTGAAGCATCATCCGGAAGAGCAGTGGTATTCCTCTTCTGTGGCAGCTGTGGGAGCACTGCAGGCAGCGGCATCAGCGATGGAGCAGCTCCGTTCCTGCAGTGGCTGAGGTGGCGACGGAGATCAGGCCTCCTCTATGACCATGTGCTCCGCTCTGGCGTCCTGGGCTCCCAGGCGACGGGCGCAGCCTGGCGGACCACGTGGGAGGGCCGGAGCAACCCAAGCGATGGACTGAGGCGGGTGTCTGGTCCGGGGATGGGGCGATGGTGAGGCAGGCCGGACAAGTCCTCATCAGCGGCAGGACACGGCGCCGCCGGTGCATCCCTCCCGCGCAGCTTCGGAGGCAGCATAAACAGTGAGCAATGCTCGGCCGCATGTGCTCTTCCTGCCCCTCCGGCTGCGATAGCCCCTACCGGGGCCCAAAACCTATGCCTCCTCACTCTGCTCGGCAGCCTGCGATGCCCGCCCGCTCCCCAGATAGATAGGGGAGATCGGGTGAATGCAGCAAGGGTGGATTAGGGAAAATATAAAGAAAAAGTCCGGAGCCCTGTGGCCGTGGCGTCCGAGTCCGGCGCCATCTTGAATCCACTGGAGGGAAACAGATGAACTGAGGAGCGAGGGAGGGCGGGGGCCTTTTAATCTTTTCTTGATTGATGGTTTCCTCAGATCCGGGGGTGGGACCGGATCTCCTGTTGTGTCGGATGACGGTTAGAGAAATTAGGCTTATATGTGAGTATATACAGTAAATGGAGATGTTGTATTCCTTTACTGTGCTTCAACAAACACCTTTTTTTTAGGGGGGGGGGGAAATGTAGCTAGACAACCTGTAGTGAGGGGTATAAGGAGGCGGTCATATTTATTTCCGTTTAAACAATACCAGTTGCCTGGCAGTCCTGCTGATGTCTTGGTCTGCAGTAGTGTCTGAAGAACACACCTGAAACAAGCATTCAGCTAACCTTGTCAGATTTTTGTCACCCATGGTTCACCATGAGCTTGCTGGTTAGTCTGTACCTCTGGGTGTTTCAAGTCCTACTCCATAGCGCCACATTAATCAATGCCACGCACTGATGAGGATCAGTCAGTCCGAAACAGTCTGCATGTTGGATTATTTTGGCTCTGTACTATTAACAAGTTGACATCGCACACCAGCGGATCTGGGGGTGTGTTTAGCTTTTAAGGGCAACAATGGTTGATTTGCATATTTCAGCAGTGATGCACTGGGAGACATCTTGTGCTCACACCGACCTGAGTTATCACAAACACTTCCTGTATAAAGAAAGCAAACTTTTGTTTACCATCGTTTTCTGTCAAGAGACATACAGTGGTTTGCAAAAAGTATTCAGCCCCCTTGAAGTTTTCCACATTTTGTCATATTACTGCCACAAACAAATTTATTTTATTGGAATTCCACATAAAAGACCAATACAAAGTGGTGTACACGTGAGAAGTGGAACGAAAATCATACATGATTCCAAACATTTTTTACAAATGAATAACTGCAAAGTGGGGTGTGCGTAATTATTCAGCCCCCTTTGTTCTGAGTGCAGTCAGTTGCCCATAGACATTGCCTGATGAGTGCTAATGACTAAATACAGTGCACCTGTGTGTAATCTAATGTCAATACAAATACAGCTGCTCTTTGAGGGCCTCAGAGGTTGTCTAAGAGAATATTGGGAGCAACAACACCATGAAGTCCAAAGAACACACCAGACAGGTCAAGGATAAAGATAGAGAAATTTAAAGCGGGCTTAGGCTACAAAAAGATTTACAAAGTCTTGAACATCCCATGGAGCACTGTTCAAGCGATCATTCAGAAATGGAAGGAGTATGGCACAACTGTAAACCTGCCAAGACAAGGTCATCCACCTAAAGTCACAGGCCGAACAAGGAGAGCGCTGATCAGAAATGCAGTCAAGAGGCCCATGGTGACTCTGGACGAGCTGCAGAGATCTACAGCTCAGGTGGGGCAATCTGTCCATAGGACAACTATTAGTCCTGCACTGCACAAAGTTGGCCTTTATGGAAGAGTGGCAAGAAGAAAGCCATTGTTAACAGAGAAAAGCATAAGAAGTCCCGTTTGCAGTTTACCACAAGCCATGTGGGGGACACAGCAAACATGTGGAAGAAGGTGCTCTGGTCAGATGAGACCAAAATGGAACTTTTTGGCCAAAATGCAAAACGCTATGTGTGGCGGAAAACTAACACTACACATCGCTCTGAACACACTATCCCCACTGTCAAATATGGTCGTGGCAGCATCATGCTCTTGGGGTGCTTCTCTTCCGCAGGGACAGGGAAGCTGGTCAGAGTTGATGGGAAGCTGGGTGGAGCTAAATACAGGGCAATCTTGGAAGAAAACCTCTTGGAGACTGCAAAAGACTTGAGACTGGGGCAGAGGTTCACCTTCCAGCAGGACAACGACCCTAAACATAAAGCCAGGGCAACAATGGAATGGTTTAAAACAAAACATTTCTATGTGTTAGAATGACTCAGTCAAAGTCCAGATCTAAATCCAATCGAGAATCTGTGGCAAGATCTGAAAACTGCTGTTCACAAACGCTGTCCATCTAATTTGACTGAGCTGGAGCGGTTTTGCAAAGAGGAATGGGCAAGGATTTCAGTCTCTAGATGTGCAAAGCTGGTAGAGACATACCCTAAAAGACTGGCAGCTGTAATTGCAGCAAAAGGTGGTTCTACAAAGTATTGACTCAGGGGGCCGAATAACACCCCACTTTGCAGTTATTTATTTGTAAAAAATGTTTGGAATGATGTACGATTTTCGATCCACTTCTCACATGTACACCACTTTGTATTGATCTTTCACGTGGAATTCCAATAAAATTGATGCATGTTTGTGGCAGTAATGTGACAAAATGTGGAAAACTTCAAAGGGGCCAAATATTTTTGCCATATTTGACAGTGGGGATAGTGTGTTCAGAGTGATGTGCAGTGTTAGCTTTCCGCCACACATAGCGTTTTGCATTTTGGCCAAAAAGTTCCATTTTGGTCTAATCTGACCAGAGCACCTTCTTCCACATGGTTGCTGTGTCTCCCACATGGCTTGTGGCAAACTGCAAACGGGACTTCTTATGCTTTTCTGTAAACAATGGCTTTCTTCTTGCTGGTCTTCCATAAAGGCCAACTTTGTACAGTGCATGACATAAGGTAGCCATACACTGGTCGATTTGCCATCAGATTCGACCAACAGATAGATCCCTCTCTGATCGAATCTGATCAGAGAGGGATCGTATGGCTACCTTTACTGCAAACAGATTGTGAACCGATTTCAGCCTGAAACCGTTCACAATCTGTTGTGGTGGTGGTGCTGCTGCCGCCGCTCCCCCTCCCCCCCCCCCCCCGCATACATTACCTGCTCCGCCGGCGCGAGTCCTCCCGGCCACCACTGCTCTGTCTGCGCTCTGGTCTCCAGGTCCGGCATGCTTTGCTTCTTCCTGCCCGGCAGGAAGTTTAAACAGTAGAGCGCCCTCTACTGTTTAAACTTCCTGCTGGGCAGGAGGAACTGAAGCATGCCGGAGACCAGCGCAGACACGGAGCAGCGGTGACCGGGGGTAGTCGCGCCGGCGGAGCAGGTAATGTATTGCCGCTCTATTGCGTCGGTCGTTGGGCAATCGAACGCCGCTAGCGACGCTCTCCCTACCCGCGGGCGATCGACGGTAATTTTCCGCACAGAGCGATCGACGGGATCGGACAAAATGGATCGAAATTCGGCGTGTAGCGCGAACGATTGGCAGCAGATTCGATCCCAGTGATCGAATCTGCTGTTGAAACGGCGGCAAATCGGGCCAGTGCATGCCCAGCTTAATACAGAGCTGTAGATCTCTGCAGCTCGTCCAGAGTCACCATGGGCCTCTTGACTGTATTTCTGATCAGCGCTCTCCTTGTTCGGCCTGTGAGTTTAGGTGGATGGCCTTGTCTTGGTAGGTTTACAGTTGTGCCATACTCCTTCCATTTCTGAATGACCGCTTGAACAGTGCTCCGTGGGATGTTCAAGGCTTTGGAAATCTTTTTGTAGCCTAAGCCTGCTTTAAATTTCTCAATAACTTGATCCCTGACCGGTCTTGTGTGTTCTTTGGACTTCACAGTGTTGTTGCTCCCAATATTCTCTTAGACAACCTCTGAGGCCCTCACAGAGCAGCTGTATTTGTACTGACATCAGATTACACACAGGTGCACTCTATTTAGTCATTAGCACTCATCAGGCAATGTCTATAGGCAACTGACTGCACTTTTTTATTTGTAAAAAATGTTTGGAAACATGTATGATTTTCATTCCACTTCTCATGTGTACATCACTTTGTGTTGGTCTTTCTTGTGGAATTCCAATAAAATTGATTCAGGTTTGTGGCAGTAATATGACAAAATGTGGAAAACACATACATATATATAGATATATATATATATATATATAGAGATAGAGAGAGAGAGAGAGAGAGAGAGAGAGAGAGAGAGAGAGAGAGAGAGAGAGAGAGAGAGAGAGAGAGAGAGAGACTATTATTAATCTAAATATTAATAATCAATACCTAGAATCAGTCCTAAAGAAAGAAATTATTGTTAAACCCTATATAATATAATTTAAATACTTTAAAATATAGTTAAAAAGCTGGATTCTGCAGTGAAAGTTTCAAAATACATTAGCTGTTTTCCACAAAGTTGTTTAGACTATGATTGTTCTTTGGAATGTGGAATGTCAATATAAGTTCCAAGGTTTTTGTATTGTCCCGTATTTAGGACAAATGATGCCACGGCGGTTTCATAGTCTTATAAAATTAATATTATTAATACAGATTGTTATTACATGATGAAATGATGACCTCTGTCGGTGGAATTATTACATTTATTTGTTCATAAAGAAAGGCAAATATATGGAAAATGATTTTATATTATTAAGATTTAATATGCAATTATTTCTTATATGATTAACTGTTTTAAGAAGAATTATATAATAAGCTTTATATTTAAATAAGTACATTAGAATCCCTGTATGTTTCAATAAGCCCTAAATTGCTGAAGACTCTCAAAGGTCTGTGTTAGTGTCAATTTGACCAAGCTTATGTCTGGGAAAGTACCGAGACATTCCAACTTAATTAGCAGAGAACACTTTATCAGAAAAGCGTCATGCATGACATTTAGTCTCAATGTCTGGGGCAAAAAAGTCAACCAGCAGACAAGATGGCTGGTGATGTCCATTTTTAATCAACTGTGTCAGAAATGACCTAATCAGAATTTATCAACAATTATATTATGATTTAGGTATTCAAACATGATAAAGCATTGATGCATGGAAGCTTTAGCCAATCAGAACCTGGGATTCAGGGAAATTCCAGATTAGGCAGCCATATTGCATTAAATCCCTATAAAAGTAGGAGCTGAAAGCTCATAGTTTGCAGAAGCCCAACAATCTCCTGAGAAGACACATGAGGCAGAAGCTACCTTTCCACACGTGGTTCTAGATGCTGAAGAGATGACAGAGAAGGAGTAATATGCTTAATATTCTGGTGATTTACTTTATTAATTGTTCAGCATTAAGTTCGGTTTAAGATGTTAGCAAGAAGTTTTTTTAGAAGCCATTTTTTATGCCATTTCTTTAAGAAGATTACTACATGTTTTACACAGCTACTAGATACACAGCTATTGATACAGATGAGACTACTTTTGATCTTATTCTACATAACACAACTTTTATATTATTTTTGGAATGTACTTAGAAGATTGATGATCGCTTGGCTCTAAAGCCTTGATGAGATGGAATACTGTTAGAAGGAAACACTACTTGGAACTGTTCATATTTTGTATATATGCTGTATGATCAGCAAATACAATTTTTTATATAAAATCATATACTGAGTGCTCTGATTCATTTCAAGGTATACTGTCAATCTATAATTACTGTTATAGAGGGTTCAGACCCCACTATGCCGGATTTATATGATTGCTAACTCAGTAAAGGACTAGCCCTTAAAGCGTTGCCATCATGAAATAGGCAAGAAACGCTCAGGTTTTTGACACTGGGAAATTGAAGTTACTCGTAACTGAACCAACCAAGAGGGATGCTCTGCTTGATTTGGTCATTTCAAATAGACCCGATATTAGATCTAATGTGCAAGTTCGAGAACACTTCAAAATAAGTGACTCTAATGTACTAACATATGACCTACTAAAAAGAGTTGTAACTAAGGGACAACTAAAACTATCAATTTTAAAAAGGCTAACTCTAAGAAGCTTCATGACTATAGTAGAATGCACATACCTTTTATTGGAATAAAAATTCTAGATTTTAAAAAGAAAAAAACAATTGGGGGGGGGTCTGATAAAGAATACTGTGTTGGACATGATTAAAGAGGTCCTCTCTCACAAGCACGCTCAATTTTTATGAAGTGGTGAAATAAAACTTTTAGATGTTGGGAAAGGAATAGATGTGTAGGGAATGTAACAAAAACTGCAAAAAAAAGTAATCAGACTTGCAAAACTGGAAACTGAAGGAAAAAAAAAAGTGGCTAGTGATATAAAGTCAAATCTCAAAAAGTTTTACAAATACAGTACAGACCAAAAGTTTGGACACACCGTATCTTTCAAAGAGTTTTCTTTATTTTCATGACTATGACAATTGTAGATTCACACTGAAGGCATCCAAAGCTTACAATTACTCTTGTACAGCAGGAGACATTGGCAGCGCTTCCAAACAGAGGCTGCACCCGAATTGACTACCTGCAATAGATGTGCAGAGCTCCACAATTGTGGACTAAAATACACAACATGCATTCAAAACAGGTACAGCAAAGGAGGACGTTAGCTTCAGTATAAATAATATGTGCACAAATTATTCCCTACTAGACTTCCCCACGGCGGTGACGGGTCCTCTCAGGGAAGACCTACCGCTAGTCTAACGATAAAAGTTGCAGCCTATGAGCGCTGTCATTTATTTGAGGTTTGATTACAATAACGCTTACCTGGTAATTGGGTTTCCACATAGCCTCCACGACAGGGCCACCGGGAGATTGGACCGCCCATCCCTGGGACAAGAAGAACCGACAAGTTTAAATAGCCACCTCCTACCACCAGTGCTTTGACTTTCACCACATAAGGGTAGGAGACTTACCGTTTGAGTTGTGGGTGGGTTAACCCACCTGTCATGGAGGCTACGTGGAAACCCAATTATCAGGTAAAAGTAAAAGCTTCCACTTGCCTCCACGCCAGGCCCACCAGGAGATATACAATATTACCTCCCTCATTGTGGGACAACTGTAGACAGTATTTTACGACCAAAACCCAAGTCCTGATTACTTGGTAGATCCAAATGATAAAGCTTCATGAATGTATCATAAGAGGCTCATGTGGCAAATTTGAAGAAGAGAGGCAGAATCCTTTTCTGCCCCAGAAGAGGAGACAGCCCCAGTGGAAAGCGTTATCATGCTCTCAGGAGCTGGCTTCCCTGCCATTTCATATGCTGTGTTAAAGCATATTTTAACCAATAACTGAGTGTACTTTTAGACAACCTCTTTCCGGGTACCCGAAAACTGAATAATCCACTTCCTTCCTCCATGCAGAAGTTATGATTATATAAACCATAATTTTCTTCCTCACATCCAGTGAGCTGATTCTTTTTCCCCTTTCATGTGAGGAATTGGAGCAAAAGGAAGGGTTGAATTTTTTCTGCTCCTTGCGGAAATCAGACATAACTTTTAAAGTTAAAAAGAGTGCAGTAAAACAATATTTCTATCCTCCAGGATAGACATGAATGGTCGTTCCATGTTTAAGGCCTGTATGTCTCCAATATACCTGGCCACAGTTATCGCCACCAAACCCTATTTTAAGGATTTGGTCCTTAATGGAACTTTATGGAATGGAACTGAATAATAAAGTTTTGAACTAAATTCAGATTTCAAGGTAGTACAGTAGGTTTCTTCACCACTGACTTTGCTTTTCCCGCCTTATTAAATCTTCATTTAGTACACACCCACAACTGCTAACTGCACTTTAACCTCCTCAGCGGTATGGACAAATATATCCGTCCATCACTGCCGGAGGTCGCCGCTCAGGCCCTGCTGGGCCGATTTTTACAAAATAAAAAGCAGCACACGCAGCCGGCACTTTGCCAGCCGCGTGTGCAGCCTGATCGCCGTCGCTCTGCGGCGATCCGCCGCGAGCAGCGGCGAAAGAGGGTCCCCCCAGCCGCCCGAGCCCTGCGCAGCCGGAACAAAAGTTCCGGCCAGCGCTAATAGCTGGATCGGAGGCGGCTGACGTCAGGACGTCGGCTGACGTCCCTCCGCTCGTCGCTATGGCGACGATATAAGCAAAACAAGAAAGGCTGCTCATTGCGGCCTTCCTTGTTTATGCTGGGCGCCGGAGGCGATCGGAAGAACGCCTCCGGAGCGCCCTCTAGTGGGCTTTCATGCAGCCAACTTTCAGTTGGCTGCATGAAACAGTTTTTTTTTTATTTAAAAAAAACCCTCCCGCAGCCTCCCTGGCGATCTTAATAGAACGCCAGGGAGGTTAAGGGCCTGTACACACTGCTGCGCTTGCGCTGTGCTTTTCAAATCGCATGCGCTTTTTAATCGTAAGGTCTTTTGAAAAATAATGAAAATCGTGAAGACCTGTACACACTGGAGCAATGCGCTTTTACTATTCTCATAAAGGCTTGCGATTTAAAAATCGCATGCGATTTTAAAAGCGCAGCAGTGTGTACAGGCCCTAAGGGTGTAGAATGTTGACCTATACCTAGACTTTTCTGAAGGAAGTCTAGAAAACATTCATATTTCTGAAGAACCATCGTTCTTCCAACTGGTTTCCACTAAAACAGCATCTGCGCACAAGGCTGTGCGAAAAAAATCTTCACAGGAGAGCCATCATAAGTGTCCCACCACATGCATAGTGTGTGGTTCATATGTAATGTAATGCATCAAAAATTCTACGGCCTTTTCGCCCTGTAGTTTACAATGTGAATTTGTGATCTTGCGCACAGGCACTGACATGGTTAAATCCACAGCAATTCAAATGTGGTTTCTTCGCATAAAGTTGAATGCGCAATCGTTTGCGCAATTTCTGCAACGAATTTGCAATGTACTAGTGGAAACGCAACCTGAAGAAAATTGCTTAGGTGACAGAGTCTCTAGCATGCAACAAATTGTTCTGATGGACCTTTGTTTATTAACGAGCACTGTTCAAAAAGTCACGTCATATGAAGGGGATCAGTACCTGCCACTATGTAAAAAGTTTTTAACTCTTTACTTCAACATAAAAGAGCAGCTGTACAGCAATAGCTCTGCTGTTTTAGACAAATATCAGCCTTTGTTCATGCTGAGTAAAACACACCTTCAGATACAGACAGTCCACCGAGTATGGCCCATCTGCCCCTGCTTCAAAAGATCATTCAAGATCTGCAGGATCAAAGGCTTTCATAACATGGTAGGATAACAGCAGAACCAACATATTTTAGCCAGTCTGGCATAAACAGAATTATAGTGGCCTGATCCTCCATCACTTTTTGAAGTACCTTTTCTAATAAATTCATTGGAGAAAAGGTGTATGCTCTCTGCAGGCCCAAGTGCAGCAGATAGCATTATCCCAAGCAGCAATACAGGTAACTGCAAATAGTCAAACAAATCTGTTCAGACACCAAATGCTAGGAAATTATTTGTCATTTAACCAAACTGCTAGAACATTTCCTCTGGGGTAAACTCCTTTCAAGGAGAGAAACTCTTCTTCTGTCCAGCAGAATATCTAGAGCTAGGCAGATTAGCTCTAGAGCTGTTGCGGACCGCAGCGCGTAAAAAATATGTGTTGCCGCATTCCGCATGCGTAGATATGTGGCAACTCGTATCTTTGTACACGTTGCGGTCCGCAACAGCGCTAATTGCAGTAGGGAATGCGTCCAATAGTACGCATGGCGGCAGGCCGACTGGTGAGTCGTCAAAAACAAAACTAAGTGACAGCGGGGGACCGGAGGATTCCAGATCGGCTCCGAGGGCACAGAACTGCTGCAGGGGGCTGGTAATAGCCCCAGGTAAGTGAAACTCTTTACCCCCCGTTCAGTTAAGGTTCCCTTTAAGAGTGATGTGCAGTGTTAGTTTTTCGCCACACATAGCGCTTTGCATTTTGGCCAAAAAGTTCCATTTTGGTCTCATCTGACCAGAGCACCTTCTTCCACATGGTTGCTGTGTCCCCCACATGGCTTGTGGCAAACTGCAAACGGGACTTCTTATGCTTTCTGTTAACAATGCCTTTCTTCTTGCCACTCTTCCATAAAGAAAAAAAGTCAAATATACCAGCACACCGTATTCCATGAAGAAAAACGCTCTTTTATTGAGCCATTATATCCACAAAGATATAGGGTAGGGTATCTTTGTGGATATAATGGCTCAATAAAAGAGCGTTTTTCTTCATGGAATACGGTGTGCTGGTATATTTGACTTTTTTTGAAGCTGTATTGGCAAAGCCTATGCCATAATACCAAGCACCCGACCTCTTTTGGAATATGGTGTGCCCACGCACAATCCCCTTTTGACTCTTCCATAAAGGCCAACTTTGTACAGTGCATGACTATAAGTTGTCCTATGGACAGAGTCTCCCACCTGAGCTGTAGATCTCTGCAGCTCGTCCAGAGTCACCATGGGCCTCGACTGCATTTCTGATCAGTGCTCTCCTTGTTTGGCCTGTGAGTTTAGGTGGACAGCCTTGTCTTGGTAGGTTTACAGTTGTGCCATACTCCTTCCATTTCTGAATGATCGCTTGAACAGTGCTCCGTGGGATGTTCAAGGCTTTGGAAATCTTTTTGTAGCCTAAGCCTGCTTTACATTTCTCAGTAAATTGATCCCTGACCTGTCTTGTGTGTTCTTTGGACTTCACGGTGTTGTTGCTCCCAATATTCTCTTAGACAACCTCTGAGGCCCTCACAGAGCAGCTGTATTTGTACTGACATTAGATTACACACAGGTGCACTCTATTTAGTCATTAGCACTCATCAGGCAATGTCTATAGGCAACTGACTGCACTCAGATCAAAGGGGGCCGAATAATTATGCACACACCACTTTGCAGTTATTTGTAAAAAAATGTTTGGAATCATGTATGATTTTCGTTCCACTTCTCATGTGTACACCAATTTGTGTTGGTCTTTCATGTGGAATTCCAATAAAATTGATTCATGTTTGTGGCAGTAATGAGACAAAATGTGGAAAACTTCAAGGGGGCTGAATACTTTTGCAACCCACTGTAGAGAGAGTGACCAGGGGTGGACTGCAAGTCCCCCCTTGTTTGTTTAAATAAACCACAGACATTTGTCCGGTTTCTCAGAACCATCATATTTCTGTTTTGCAACAGATTCTCCTATTTCTGGAGAGTCCTCCCGATTACCAGTATATTTCTGAGATGCAAGGAAAATTATTGCCTTAGTGAAGGCCACTTGTCACATAAGTGATTGTGAACAGATGCGCCCCCTAGAGGCTTGTATTGGTCATAATAACTAATGGATTTTGATATATCCATGTTACTCTTCTCTGCAGATTTGGTTGGGAAGTTCACCAATTTAGGGAGAATGTCACTGGATCTGACAACCAGATTGTTTTCTTTTATCTGCATATCTTGGCATGAGAAAGCAAATGCCTATTTGCATGAGCAATGTCTCGTGATTAGCCAATTAGGCCAAATTTGCAAAGCCAGATTTGACAGGTTTAACTTGGTGCATGATGCACACATTGTAGGAAAATACTCTGTATATTGCCCAAGCTACAGCTGGGATACAGGATGAAAAAATTTCCCCAGGAGATACATCTTATCTTACTGTGACAGATGTTGCTCACATCATTGCATTCCAGCGGTTCTGGAGGTGTGTTTAGCTTCTAAGGCTACAATGGTTAATTTGCATATATTCAGCAGTGATGCCCTGGGAGACAGCTCAAGCTCACTCCAACCTGAATTATCGCAAATTATTTCTATTTTAAGAAAGCAAACTTTTGTTTTTCTGCTCCCAGCAATGTATGTGTACTTTCAATTTGAGAATCAACATTCTTTATCGGCAAACAAGAGATCTGTCGAGTCACAACTAGTGACCTACCCAGATAACTCTATTTCAGATATCTGCAGATTCAGAATCTTTCCTAAAGTGCTTCAGCTTTGTAAGACACTGAATATCTTAGGAGCGTCCTTCCTTTTTGCATCTTATCAGAAGATAGTCTAGAAAATAGCTAGAAAAAAAATATTCTGCATTCATAGAAAAGACCAAAATTACTTATGGTAATGTCTTTTCCAGGAGTCGGAAGCACAGCAACCCAGAAACGTGCCTCCCTCCAAATTGGACAGGAAGCTAGTTAAAAGATTAGCATAATCAGTAGGCAGGTAGGGTATATAACTTCAGTACATTCATACCTCTTCAGTCATAAAAAAAGATTACACCACACGGACGGAATGGCGCTGAACAAATATTTGTTGTACCAACTCCACAGCCCTGTCACAGACAGTTTTAAAGAAAAAAATCCAAATAACCTAAATGGAGAATCCTTGAGATTTCCAGAGAAGCCTTTAGTAAACTAGTACCAAGGCTAAAGGTCCATACCCACGACAAGATTTCATCTGTCAAAATGACACATGAATGATCATTTCAATAGACATTGGGCTCTACTCACAAAACTAACTTTTCAGCACATTTAAAAGCAAAATAATCACTAAAAGTTGTTCCTGATAAACTTCATTTAAATATGACTTTTCTTACCTTAATTATATTTTTGCTCTTTGGGTGCTTACAAAAGTAACTATAAGGAACCTGCCTGTTACTGATGGTGTTTCCGCCGAGACCCAGGCGGAATCCGTCACTTCCAGGTCTCGGCACTTGTTCCCCGCTGATGACGCTGCTGCTGAAACACAGGCTGCACATTCTGATAGGCGGAGGGGCGCGTTCCCAGTACACCCTCCGCAGATGCAAACAATAGTCAGCTGACAGCGCAGTGTCAGCTGACACCTAGGTAGGTGCACCGCTGTGCGATTGTATGTGCGGATTGTGGCTGGCCACTGATTGGATGAAAGTTATATTTAAACCTGCAGAGTGCTCCCAGTCATTGCCCGTGATAAGCATAGCTGTTGTTAGTTGCTGGGTGCGCACTCACATTGTTGTATTATTGGATCTCAACCCTTGGCTTGTATTTGACCATTCTTGTCTGCTGTTATTAACCCTTGCTTTGATTCCTGGGTGCTCTAGACTGCTGCCTGGACCGACCTCTGCCTGTTACTTGATACCCTTGCCTGCCACCTGGACTGACCTCTGCCTGTTAACTGGATACTCTTGCATGCTACCTCGACTGACCATTGCTTGTTACTGGGGTTCCCACGTTTTAGCGTCTTCTTCGCTGTTGGGAAGGTTGTTTGTACGCCTGGTAGGCTCAGGCGTCCCCAGTATATTTCTGATTCTTATCTGGTTTTCCTCGCCTGATTGAGCCACGCAGAATTGGGTATCTTGGCCTGATGAAGGGCATATACATATTTACACAGCCCGAAACGAACATGTGTCGTTGCCTTGAAAACTAATACCCGTTATAACTGCAACTGTTTACCAAGCTAAACCAGATATCGCTTTTTTGTCTTTGGCTCTAAGAGGACCCACTATCTGATATTTAAGAACTGTGCTCTTATATATTTTCTATTTTTGGATACACTTTTTTGTATATGTGTCAATAAAGTTTTTTTATAAGGAAATTTTTGTAATTTTGAGATTGCATTTCTATATGAGTCCTTTTCTAAAAGCAATATACATTGCTTGTTACTGGACACTCTAGTATACTTGAACTAATCCTTGCCTGTTACTTGAATAACCTTGCATGTGGACCTTGCATGAACTCTCATATATTGCCTGGATCATTCACTGCCTGTTAAATAACCTTGCATATGGACCTTGCATGGACTCTCTCCTATATTGCCTGGAAGGATCCTGTTCCTGATACATCTGTCATTACTGGCAATCAATGCTGAGGGCCTCATCCTCCAAGGTAATAGCCCTGTGTGATACTGTGTTACTTGCCTCAGTGGGGTTCTGGTGGGTTATTGTCCTCTCTACTTCAGTCTGTATGCCTTGAACGCTAAGACCTGGAGTAACGGTAGTCAGGAGACAAATAACTTGTCCTGTTCATGCGGGGGCTTGTCTATAGGTGAAGACAGTGGGCTGGGCTCAGAGCCGTGGCAATAGATTGGGGCATAGAGACTGATTGGGGACATAACCTGTCAGGCCTTACAGTAATATAGATAAGGTGAAAACCGAGAAAAACAGGTGAAAAAGCTTTCTGTATCATGCCCAATGTGTAACTATCTTTTAAAGAAAAAGTGGTATATGACGGTTACAGATGGCCAATGTGCGACGATGTTCGTGTATTTTGAAAGACAGTCATGATGGATGAAATTGGATCAATTTGCTCAAAGCCCTAATGTGTACAAGTCTTTAAATGATCTTTCCACTAACGTCCCCTGCATCCTTCTTTTAGCAATCTTATCGTTGGCAATCTACTTGCGCCCTATTGCTATTGGCCACATCCCATCGCTAAACATCTTACATAAAGATCATGGAAACTTTATTCGTCGGCAGTTTTCAACAATGCAGTCTTTATGTGGGTACTTAACATACAGTCACTGATTTCTCCATACTAAACCCTAAATATTCAAAAGTAAACATGTCTTTTTTTAAAGGCTGCCATACACTAGTCGATTGCCAACAGCTCGACCAACAAATAGATCCCGCTTTGATCGAATCTGATCAGAGAGGGGCCTATTGGCTGCCCATACACTGAAAACAGATTTTGAATTGAGTCACAACCTGTGGAACTGCCACCCTTGCACCCCCAGGCAGCCGCAATACATCACCTGTCCGCCGGCCCCGGGTCCACGCAGTCTCTCACTTCTTCCAGCGTCCTCCTCCGTCTCCTCTTCACTTCCTGCCCCGTCCTGTGACAAGCAAAAGTTCAAACAATAGAGCACCCTCTACTGTTTGAACTTTGCCTTCTCACAGGATGGGACAGGAAGTGAAGATGGAGAAGATGCCCGAAGTAGTGAGAGACTGCGGGGACCCAGGGACTTGCGCTGGCAAACAGGTGATGTATTGCTGCGTCGGTCGTCGCTACATCGAATGCCGCTAACAACGCTCTCCAGACCCACCGGCGATTGAGCTAAATTTTCTGCCTGGACGATCTCGGTCAACATCTGCGTTAACGTTTTCACAGCAGATTCGATCACAGTGATCGAATCTGCTGCATTCGACAGGAAATCATCGTAGTGTATGGGTACCCTTACAAACAAAAGTTCTTCAAACCAGCCTTTCCTCCTAGTTTTCTGACCAACAACGCTTTTCCTTCCATGCAATAGCATACAATATATTTACCGGGACGTGAAGAGCACTCAAAACTGAATACAGGCTCCAAGTTCCTAGACTCTTCTCCACAATCTTCTGTCTCGAAAGGATTTTGACCCTGGAACAAAACAAGATCTTATTTAACCACAAAAGATCAATCCCATCACAATGCTCCATCAATATAGATGCAAATCAATATACTGTGCAGTACAATGCCCTTTACTAGCACAACACCCTTGTAATTACACCTACCCAAAAAATAAATGACTTGCAATAACATCCAGTGGGTCAAAAGTTAGAGATTCATTGTATAATATACGTACACTCACCTAAAGTATTATTAAGAACACCCGTTCAAATTTCTCATAAATGCAGTTATCTAAACAACCAATCACATGGCAGTTGATTCAATGCATTTAGGGGTGTGGTCCTGGTCAAGACAATCTCCTGAACTCCAAACTGAAGGTCAGAATGAGAGAGAAAGGCGATTTAAGCAATTCTCAGCGTGGCATGGTTATTTGTGCCAGACAGGCCGGTCTGAGTATTTCACAATCTGCTCAGTTACTGGGATTTTCCTGTACAACCATTTCTAGGGTTTACAAAGAATGGTGTGAAAAGGGAAAAACATCCAGTCCTGTGGGCGAAAATGCCTTGTTGATGCTAGAGGTCAGAGGAGAATGGGCCAACTGATTCAAGCTGATAGAAGAGCAATGTTGACTGAAATAACCACTCGTTACAACCGAGGTATGCAGCAAAGCATTTGTGAAGCCACAACATGCACAACCTTGAGGCAGATGGGCTACAACAGTAGAAGAGCCGACCGGGTACCACTCATCTCCACTACAAATAGGAAAAGGAGGCTTCAATTTGCACGAGCTCACCAAAATTGGACAGATGAAGACTGGAAACATGTTGCCTGGTCTGATGAGTCTCGATAGAGTCAGAATTTTGCGCAAACAGAATGAGAACATGGATCCATCATGCCTTGTTACCACTGTGCAGGCTGGTGGTGTAATGGTGTGGGGGATGTTTTCTTGACAAACTTTAGGCCCCTTAGTGCCAAATGGGCATCGTTTAAATGCCACAGGATACCTGAGCATTGTTTCTGACCATGTCCATCCCTTCATGACCACCATGTACCCATCCTCTCATGGCTACTTCCAGCAGAATAATGCACCATGTCACAAAGCTCGAATCATTTAAAATTGGTTTCTTGAACGGGACAATGAGTTCACTGTACTAAAATGGCCCCCACAGTCACCAGATCTCAACCCAATAGAGCATATTTGGGATGTGATGGAATGGGAGTTTCGTGCCCTGGATGTGCATCCAACAAATCTCCAACTGCAAGATGCTATCCTATCAATATGGGCCATTTCTAAACAATGCTTTCCGCATCTTGTTGAATCAATGCCATGTAGAATTAGGCAGTTTTGAAGGCGAAAGAGGGGCGCACACCGTATTAGTATAGATATAGAGAGACTATATACAGTGGCTTGCAAAAGTTTTCCACCAGGCAGGTCAGGGATAAGGGATAAGAAATTTAAAACCGGCTTAGGCTACAAAAAGATTTACAAAGCTTTGAACATCCCATGGAGCACTGTTCAAGCGATCATTCAGAAATGGGAGTATGGCACAACTGTAAACCTGCCAAGACAAGGCCATCCACCTAAAGTCACAGGCCAAACAAGGAGAGCGCTGATCAGAAATGCAGTCAAGAGGCCCATGGTGACTCTGGACGAGCTGCAGAGATCTACAGCTCAGGTGGGGCAATCTGTCCTTAGGACAACTATTAGTCGTGCACTGCACAAAGTTGGCCTTTATGGAAGAGTGGCAAGAAGAAAGCATTGTTAACAGAGAAAAGCATAAGAAGTCCCGTTTGCAGTTTGCCACAAGCCATGTGGGGGACACAGCAAACATGTGGAAGAAGGTGCTCTGGTCAGATGAGACCAAAATGGAACTTTTGGGCCAAAATGCAAAACGCTATGTGTGGTGGAAAACTAACACTGCACATCACTCTGAACACACCATCCCCACTGTCAAATATGGTGGTGGCAGCATCATGCTCGGGGGGGCGCTTCTCTTCAGCAGGGACAGGGAAGCTGGTCAGAGTTGATGGAATATGGATTGAGCCAAATACACGGCAATCTTGAAAGAAAACCTCTTGGAGTCTGCAAAAGACTTGAGACTGGGGTGGAGGTTCACCTTCCAGCAGGACAACGACCCTAAAACATAAAGCCAGGGCAACAATGGAATGGTTTAAAACAAAACATATCCATGTGTTAGAATGGCCCAGTCAAAGTCCAGATCTAAATCCAATCGAGAATCTGTGGCAAGATCTGAAAACTGCTGTTCACAAACGCTGTCTATCTAATCTGACTGAGTTGGAGCTGTTTTGCAAAGAACAATGGGCAAGGATTTCAGTCTCTAGATGTGCAAAGCTGGTAGAGACATACCCTAAAAGACTGTCAGCTGTAATTGCAGCAAAAGGTGGTTCTATAAAGTATTGACTCAGGGGGCTGAATAATAATGCACACACCACTTTGCAGTTATTTGTAAAAAAATGTTTGTAATCATGTATGATTTTCGGTCCACTTCTCACATGTACACCACTTTGTATTGGTCTATCACGTGGAATTCCAATTCAATTGATTCATGTTTGTGGCAGTAATATGACAAAATGTGGAAAACTTCAAGGGGGCTGAATACTTTTGCAAGCCACTGTATATAATATAATTATATATATAAACACACACAGGTGCACTCTATTTAGTCATTAGCACTCATCAGGCAATGTCTATAGGCAACTGACTGCACTCAGATCAAAGGGGGCCGAATAATTATGCACACACCACTTTGCAGTTATTTGTAAAAAATGTTTCGAATCATGTATGATTTTCGTTCCACTTCTCATGTGTACACCACTTTGTATTGGTCTTTCATGTGGAATTCCCCAAAAAATGATTCATGTTTGTGGTAGTAATGTGGAAAACTTAAAGTGGGCTGAATACTTTTGCAACCCACTGTACAGGGGGTGCAGAATTATTAGGCAAGTTTTATTTTTGAGGAATAATTTTATTATTGAACAACAACCATGTTCTCAATGAACCCAAAAAACTCATTAATATCAAAGCTGAATATTTCTGAAAGTAGTTTTTAGTTTGTTTTTAGTTTTAGCTATTTTAGGGGGATATCTGTGTGTGCAAGTGACTATTAATGTGCTTAATTAT